>NC_063257.1:19743898-20050034 GCF_019578655.1 Ricinus communis | reverse complement strand
ATTCTACATGTGCATCCTCATCACGGGCTTGACTGGTCATGTCGATCAAGATGGCACCGTCATGTGCCCGGTGATGGCTAAACCATGGTGAACGGGTTAAGTTCGGGCTTTCCTTTGCCATCTCGAGTCACCGAACTCCCTACCTGCATTTTACATATATGCGCACACATTTAGGCTGTAAATCACATAAACTAAATCAAACGGGGAAGTCCGTCTTCACTAGTTACCAAAAATCCGACTTAAATTAGTCAAAACCTAGATTCATACAACTATGTTTAATTATTAAGTAAGTGTTCTAACTACCATCAAGCATACAAATGACTGACAAAATAAAAATGTTAATAAAAACATAAAATTAAAATTTTGGGGTGCCTCCCAAAAAGCACTTCTTTTTGGTCGAGTCGCTTAGTTGGACTCTACAGCAGCATCCTTGCCCCGTTGGCAAATTGAGAAGGTGGGCGCATTGTAATCTAGGGCCTACGGCATATAACCGCAAGGAGGCGGTCCAATGTGTGCAGTAGATGGCCAAGGAGGTGCTCTCCATACCGAGTTGGGATGCCCAGTCATCCACTCCAAATCCTGTCTATGTGACCTGCCATAAGCAAACTTGCAGCTACCCTTCTCGGGTGTATCATAGCACGAAGTTTCAAATTGATACAAGTTGTTTTCTTTAAAAGAGTGACACACATCAACAGGCAAAGAAGCATGCAGAGCATCATCAATTAGTATATCCTATGATGGCTTATCACATGCAAAACCAATCCCGTCAATAGCACAAACGGCGTGAACATGGTCGGTGGGTGAACTTTCAAATGGGAGTAAACTGAAAGTAACATAGTCATCCCCTACATTAAGCTCTAGTTTTCCCTCAAATACGTCTATTTTAGCTCTAACCGTGGCAAGGAAAGGTCTTCCTAAAATCAAAGGCACACCATGCTCATTATCCATATCCATAACCAAAAAGTCCATAGGAAATATGAATTTGTCTACCTCGACTAGCACATTCTCTACAATCCCCCTACGAAGCTTAATAGAGTGATCAGCTAATTGAATGCACGTCCTAGTGTGTTTTGCTTCCTCTAAAGCTAGCTTATTGAACATACTCGTGGGCATTACATTTATGCTAGCGCCTAAAAATCAACTAATGCATCATCAATCCACAAGTTACCCAAAGTGCAAGGAATAGTAAAACTCCTTGGGTCGTGACGTTTCTCTGAAACACTGCTGAGCACTCCTCATTGAGCTTAACATATGCTACCTCCTCCAGCTTGCTTTTGTTGCTAAGTATGTCTTTTAAGAATTTGGAATACTTTGGCATTTTCTTCAATGCATCAAAGAAAGGCAAGTTAATATGCAGTTGTCTAAAAATATGCAAAAGCTTACTGAACGGCTCTTGTGCTTTTACTTGCTTCAGTCTAGCAGGATAAGGAATCTTGGGTTGATACTCCCTGGCTGGGATTGGTTTCACCTTTCGCCTTTTAGGTTCCTTAACCTTACTGCTCGCCTCGATCTGCACATTGATAGTGGAATCATAAAAAACAGGCTCAGAAGGAGCTGAAACTAACTTACCTGAATGCAAAGTGATGGCATTCACGTGCTCCCTCAGGTTAGACTCAGTAGTGCTGGGGAGCGCTCCTTGTTGCCTTTCAGAAAACATCTTAGAAATCTGCCCAATATGATTTTCCAAGTTCTGAATGGATGCTTGATGATTTCTAAGAGCACTATCGGTCTGCTGGAACCTTGTCTCAATCGACGTGACAAACTTCATCATCAGCTCCTCTAAGTTAGATTTCTTCTCGGCTGGTGGAGGAAGCTCTGATGGTCCAAGCTTGTCACTGTGGTGGCCGATGCGGCTTCCAAAGCCTGGTGGACCCTGGGCATTATTATTGCACCAACTAAAATTGGGGTGATTTCTCCACCTAGGATTGTATATGCTGCTATAAGGGTTATTCTGCTATCCGGGTGCATTCCGCATGTAATTAACCTATTCATGATCAGCGAAAATAATAGATGAAGTAGAGGGACTAGCAAACATACTTCCCGTATTACAGTTTGCACCGTAGTGCGGGTCACCTCAAAACTCGCAGCTTATTTGGGCTGCTTGAACCGGCATCTGAAGCTGGTCTAATTTCTTGGTCAGAAGCTCCACTTGAGCTACCAAGGCTACTGTGGAGTCTAACTGGTTGACCATTCCCTATTTGACCGGCTGACTCCTAGAGGATTGCCATTGGTAGTTGTTCATGGCCATCTCCTCTATCAGGTTTTTGCGCTTGCTCTGGCGTCTTGCTGTTCAAAGCTCCACCTACTATAGCGTCCACCATTTGCCTAGTAGCAAGGTTCAAAACCGTTGTAAAAGGTCTGAACCTACATCTATATTGGTAGTGGTGTGGACAACATCTCAATAAGTCCTTGTACCTCTCCCAGGCATCATACATGCTCTTATCGTCCATATGCACAAAAGAAGAAATATAATTTCTTTATTTAGCAATTTTAGCTGGAGGAAAGTACTCGTAAAGAAAATTTTCAGCCAAGGATTTTCAGGTTGTAATAGTGTTCAATGGAAGGGACTGCAGCCATCTCTTTGCTTATCCCTTAAAGAAAATGGAAATAATCTCAGCCGGATGGCATCATCGGTAGTTCCATTTATCTTAAACGCGTCACATATCTCCAAAAAGTTGGCTATATGGGCATTGGGATCCTTGCTTGGCAGCCCTCAAAACTGTACACTTTGATGTACCATCTAGATCATATTTAGCTTTATTTCGAAGTTGTTAGCTGCCACCGCTGGTCTGAGTATACTCGTTTGTGTCCCATCCAATGATGGTCTAGCGAATTCATACATCGCTCTGTTGACGTCCGCCGCGGCATTTCCGTTGTGATTCTCCATCCCTTCTGGTCTATCAACAGGTACCTCAACCTCAATCTCCTCCTCTTCTGATTGCAAACGCTTCCTTAAAAGTCAGAGGGATCGTTTTGGATCAGACAGAGGATCTAAAAGATCAGAGTTAGAGCTCTTGGTCATAAACTACCTAAGAATGGAATGCAGCAACCAAAGAACAAAAGTAGTTAAAACAATAAAAGAAAAAAATAAAGCAAAATAAAGATAGAAAAATAAATATGGCTAAATTAACAAAAACACAAATTCACTCTAGTTCACATAAAAAGTTCCCCAACAACAGCGCCAAAAACTTGATAGGCTATTTATGTAGCTAAAATCTAAGGCAGTGAACCTATCAATGCAGACTAGCACAAATGGTGAGTATTAAGGTCGTATTCTCGGGAAAGGGTGACCCTAGACCTACTGCAGCGTCTTATGTTATCTAACCCAGACAAAATTGATGAAGTATTACGCTATGATTAAATATGAACAAACAATTAATTAAGTGTCAAATAATCTAAAAGGATTTAGGAAAACTCTCAAAGGAAAAAGCAAACCCTAGGGGACCTAAGCTAATTAGATTTTAGTGAAGATAGAAATTATATTGATTATCAATTGCAATTACCCATGGATGAATTCTTAACTGAATTCGGTCTCCCTCTCGAAATAACCAAATTCCTAAACCTAATAACTTAAAGTTGGAATCTCTTCCTAACGATTGATTATTCGATTAGCATTAAGGTTTGACCCGCCTCTATTAAGCTTTTTAATTCTTAATCCAGCTAGTCTATTACCCTTATTTCTAAGTGATTATTAACTAGTTCTTGCTATTCAAATTTCCAATTACTAAATGAATTTCTCAATTTCATGAAGCAATCTGAATACCACAACTCATAACGTCTCATGAATAAAGTGATTTCTCATTAATAATGAAAGCAAGAAAAGACAAGCATTGATAATCAAAATGTCATAAACATTAAAATCAATCCAATAACTTAGGAACCCCAATGGGTTTGACAAATTTAGTTACTCATACTAATAAGCAACACAAAGTAAAGAATAGATTCAAAAAAGTAAATTAAAGGCATCTACACCCTTCTTCAAGTTGGATGAGAAACCCTAAATTCCCAATTCAGAATAGTAAACCCTAATTTGCCTCTTGAATGGTCCCAAATCTTATCTTGATGTTCAATTTGATATTAAAACAGTTGTAATCCTTTATTCAATAGATGAAATGATCTTCTAAGGTCGAGTATTGAAGTTTGGAAGAAGATGGTCTAAGCTTGTATAATGGATATCAAGTCAGAAAATCGAACCCTAATTCAGCAAATCGTTTTTGCCTTTATAATCCCTTTAGCACAGTCGTGGTAAGCCCATGCTGATCAACACGGGCAGAGTCCAGGCCGTGCTGGACCTCCGCATTCCGCAAATCACGATTTCTTCCAAGCCGTGCCCTAGCTGGTGCTGAACGACCATGAACCGTGGTGGCTTCGAAAATCGTGCCAAAATGGCACTCTTGAAGGGCAACTATTTGATGGTTCAGCATGGCCGGAGTCTAGGCTGTGCTCAACCTTGGAACGCTAGTCCTTGCTCAATTTGATGGATTCTGGTCCGTAATTGCGCGTATTTGCCTCAATAATGACCTGAAACGTGAAAGGAACCAAAAGACAGGTGATTCTAGTATAAAACGAGATACCTATGCACAAAAATGTTAACAACTGGGCATGTAAATATGTATAATATGATGCATATCACTAAACATAATTTTTCTTGTAGTAAATCAAAGGAAGTGATGTGTCTAATTCAGTACTCGCAAGTGCACGAACCGTTCCTATAGTAAGGGGTAAGTTCACCACGAGGTCATCTCTCAAGAAACTATGAGGCCACTTATTATAAAGACTAATTATCAACACAAATCAATAAAAGTAAATCTAAACACTCTAAATCAGTATGTTGAGAGAGTAATGTTCATAAAGTAAAGTAACTAAATAATAATTAATGCAATGTAAATGCAAATGCTTATGATCTTAAACTATATGTTAAAGATAGTATTTAGTCTAGCTATGTACTTAGTAATTTCCTTATTCTACTTTAAGTCTAGATCTAATGAATGAGATGGTGATGTGCCTTTTCCTTAAGTCACTTAAGCTAATGATGGAACCTAGGTTTCTTATACCAACATATATTAAAGTAAAGATGATGTTTTTAATATTTTTAACCTAAAGATTTTCATAACAAATATTACTAAATTAATATGATGGTCAACCAATAATAATAGATGAAACTAATACATATATGAAGGTAAAGAAATCATTCATTAAATAAATAAATAACAAGATTCATACAAAAGTTAAAAGGCTAAACTAAACACTTATAAAAACTAGCCTAACATATTTAACCCAATGATCATGGTATTAAATAGAAAGATATAAAAAAAGATTGAAAATTGAAGCTACCTCTGGATCTATAATTTCTTGAAGTAGGAAGATGATTGATCCTTACTCTCCACTTCTTGAAAAGCTCCTTAAATCTTAGAAAGAGTAATGAAAACTAAACTAAAGTGTTCATGAAGAACTATAGAGAATTATAGAGAGAATAATGGTGGGCAAGTATAGAGAGCAGATAGGAGAAAACTCTCCTCCTCGAATTAGGTTTTGCAGAGATATATATAGAGAAGAGTCCTCTTCTAAATAAGTCTCCTTAGAGATGTATACCTAATATAAGTCTATCCAATAGATAAGACTTTAAGTATCTTTATTTCCACCAAATATTATCCCACAAATAACTCTTAATATAAATCTTAATAATTGTACAAGATTACTAAAGTGTCCCTTGGGCCTTATAATTAGCAGTCTATGCGTCTTAAACTTGGGCCTTGACATGAATATATCCAAATAAGCTTCTTTTTCAGTATTTAGCTCCACATTTTCCTCTTTTGGCTAATGCTACTTGAGAATAGACAATTAATCTTAAGTGAGGTAAAAACACATATTTTCACCATATTATATATAGAAATACATCATTAAAGCTCTAAAATACCCTTAAATATCTATATATAATTTGGAGATCAAATACCCACACACTTAAACCTTTACTTGTCCTTAAGTAAATAGCAACTGAGAATTAACTTTTGCAAAAATCATGAAGAACATCCATACTCAGCTTAAAGATATTATTCAAAAGAATCTCACTGATGCAAGGATCATGTCAACTCAAGAACACTTGAATCATAATAGTTTTCTTTAAAATTGTAAACTCAATCATTATTAATTAAAAGACTCAAGCATCCAATCCTTCATACTTGTTTCACAATAAATAGTCTAACTCATCTTCAAAGGATACAACTAGGATGCATAATCCAAATTATCATAATCCTATTTAAGAGGCAAAATTTTTATTCATAAACAAGAGATCAATAGGCATTTATCACTTACTTTTGAGGCTCTTATACTTTCTTTTCTTTTTCTTTACACTCTTTAGATTTTAATTTTTTGATACTTAGGGCATTTCTTTTTTTCATGAGATGTTATGTCTTTTTATGGGTGATGAATGCACCTGGTTACTCAACAAAACATATATCAAGATGCTTTGCATACTCATAATCTTAATTGCCTTTTTACGTGAAAACTGACATTGGTCATGAAGATCCCCAGTTACTAAGCAACTATAATTAGCGGAGTAGAACATATTACTTAAAGCTGTAACTTACCTATATCATATCTCACAAACTTAGGCAAGCCAATTTAGTAACAAGGAAATAGTCTAAATCATACACTTCTAATTATATCCAACTCAAATCTGCCAAACTATTCATCACATCCACATGCTAAGAATAGATACTTGATCATTTAACTGCAAATAACTCATGAGTTCACATTATATATGTTAAAAACTAACTCAAGAGTTCAAGAATTCTTAACATAATAGCATTCTTTCATCAACTCTTATATAGAATAATAAGAAAAAGCTAAGTGGAAAAATTTAAAATTTAACGAAAGATTAATCAAAGTCGCTAATTCTCATGGCATATGATGTGTAATTGAAGTAATATTCTATTTCCCTACCCTACACTTAAATTTGACATTGTCCTCAATGTCATTGCATATATAAAAATAAAGAACAAAAGGAGAAGAAAAAGATAGAATACTCCCCTGGAATTTTGCAATGCATAGTAAGCCATGAACTTGAATTCCAATCTCCACCATCCAAATTTTTTTTCAGCGGCCTGTGGAATTTTCAGCGCCCCGCAGACTGCATCGTCAAGCTGCTACCACATCTTGCCTTTTGTGCATGGCGGCTCTTCCGCGAGTCGTGGTTAGGGCTGCTGCAGCTGTCTTCTTCGCGGCCTTGTCCGCTCTATAGGGCCTGCGACTCGCGGCTAAGGCTATCGCACCTGCCTCCCTCCCGAAGAGTCCCACGACCTACGGCTGGCCTTGCTACTAGCTGCTGCTGCTTGACTGTTGCGGGCCCGTATCATCTCTGTCGTGCCTCTACTACAGCCCCATGTAAAAATTCGCTACCGCGACGTGGATCGCTCAAAAATAATTCTTTTTTAAAGGGGGTTTAATTACTTCACATGGAAAAATATTAACTTGTCGGAATCAAATAAGGTAGGAATGCTTAATTTTCCTTCATACGCCTACAAGGTAAACATAAAATACTAAGATTTAAAAGTAAAAAAAATAAAAAAGAATAACTTAAATGCATAAAAATAAAAATACAAGTACTAAGTTTATTGTCTACAGCTAGACATTCCTGATTGTGCTCACGGTGGGCATTCATCTGCGTACTCCACCTTTTGGTCATAAGCCATTCCTTTCAAGTATGGCTTCATACTTTTAATGCGAACATCTAAAGTGTCACGAAAGCTCTTGTCGATTAAGAATGTAATATCATCATATAATTGTTCATAAATGAGAAAATCTAAATACTTATATGAACACTTAGGAGATAAAGTTAGAGAATCAAACACTTTAAATTCCACAGTTTCTCCTAAAACTGTCATGGTAATTTTTTCATCATGCACATCAATCACAGTTCTAGTAGTTGCCATGAAAGGTCTACTAAGGAGTATAATTTGCTCTTTATCCCTTGCTGGTGTGTTTTCCATGTCAAGTACTACAAGATCAACAAGAATTATTAACTTACCTAATTGTACTAGCAAGTCTTCCACTATATCTCTAGGATATTTTATTGATTTATCTACAAGTTGTAGAGACGTAATGGTAGGCTTCAACTCTCCCAAGCCAAGTTATTCATACATCAAATACGGTATCAAGTTGATATTTGCTCCCAAATCTAACATGGCTTTTGTAACCTTTTTGTCACTTATTGTGATATCAATGGTGAAGCTACCAGGATCCTTCATCTTCAGGGGCAACTGATGTTGAAGCATTACATTTGCTACTTGTACTTTTTTGTTGTTCGTATATCACCTTTTGTTGGTGTTCAACTCTTTAAAAAACTTTGCATAAGCTGGTTTATTCTTGACAACATCCAACAAAGGTAAATTAGTATTAAATTTAAAGAGCATCTCAATAATTTCAAATTTTTTTTTATCCTTTTTGCTCTCTTTAGGTTGGTTTAGAAAAGGAATAGGTGGTCTATAAGTGATAAGCTCTTTGTGTAGCTACAATCTAAGGTAGTGAACCTATCGATGCAGACTAGCACTAACGGTGAGTATCAAGGTTGCATTCTCGGGTAAGGGTGATCCTAGAACTACTTCAGCGTCTTATGATATCTAACCCTAACAAAATCAATGAAGTTGCTACTCTATGATTAAATGTAAACAAGTGGTTAACTAAGTGTCAGACAAACTGAAAGGATTTAGTGAAACAATCAAAGGAAAAAGCAAACCCCAGGGGACCTAAGCTAGTTGGATTTTAGTGAAGATTGATATTATATTGATTACCAATTGCAATTACCCATGGACGAATTCTTAACTGAATTCGGTTTTCCTCTTGAGATAACCGAATTCCTAAGCCTAAGAACCTCAATTTGGAATCTCTTCCTAACAATCGATTATTAAATTAGCATTAAGCTTTAACCCGCCTCTATTAAGCTTTGTTAATTCTTAATCCAGCTAGTCAATTACTCTTATTTCTAAGTGATCATTAACCAGTTCTTGCTATTCAAATTTCCAATTACTAAATGAATTTCTCAATTACATAAAGCAATCTAAATACCACAACTCACGACGTCTCATGAATAATGTGATTTCTCATTAATAATAAAAGCAAGAAGAGACAAGCATTGATAATCAAAGTCTCATAAGCATTAAAAATAATCCAACAACATAGGAACCCTAATGGGTTTAATAAATTTAGTTACTCATACTAATAAGCAACACAAAGTAAAGAACAAATTCAGAAAAGTAAATTGAAGGCATGTACACCCTTCGTCTTCAAGTTGGATGAAAAACCCTAAATTCCCAATTCCGAATGATGAACCCTAAATTTCCTCTTGAATTCCCCAAATCTCCTCTTAATCTTCAATTTGATGTTAAAACCAATGTAATCCTTCCTTTAATAGATAAAATGGTCTCCTAAAGTCGAGTATTGAAGTCTGGAAAAAGATGGCTTATGCATGTATGTGTGAAATCAAGTCAGAAAATCGACCCCTAACTCAATAAATCACATTTGCTTATATAAATCTCTCAGCACGGCCATGGTCAAGCCCATGCTAATCAGCACAGGCGGAGTCCAGGCCATGCTGGACCTTCGCGTCCCGCAACTTAAGGCTTCTTCCTGGCCATGCCCTCGCCGGTGCTGAGCCACCACGGGCCGTGGTGGAGGTTATGGTGGCTTCGGAAACCATGCCAAGATGGCACTCTTGAGGGTCAAGTGTTGATGGTTCAAAACGGCTAGAGTCCAGGCCGTGCTCAACCTTGGAATGCTAGTCCTTGCTCAATTTTGATGGATTATGGTCCGTAATTGCACGTATTTCCCTCGATTACTAATAATGTCCATCGATAATGACCTGAAACATGAAAGGAACTAAAACATAGGTGATTCTGGCATAAAACAAGATAACTATGCATAAAAATGTAAACAATTGGGCATATAAACATGTATAAAATGATGCACATCAAATCACTACACACTTAAGCTTTTGCTTGTCCTCAAGCAATCAATAACTCAATACATGCACAAGCAACAATCACCCCTCAAAATCCATGCTAAAGTTCACAAGTCAACCTTATTCAACATATAAAGAATGAAACTCAAGTAACAAACAAGTTATACACCTTTAAAGAAAAACTATAATAATACCATCTCGAAGTACAACTTATATAACAATTCAACATTAAAGACTAAGAACCATTGCCTCACAGGAATCTCTCAAATCACTCAGAGTGTTTACAGGTAAACAAGAAAATTCCCTCAACGCAGCTGCATACAACTTGTTTACCATAAGCTTGCTCATCAATCTCATCTTTGCTACCGCGAATAAATGAATACCAAAATCAAAGGGTCTTTACAAGGGTTGAAATGTGGCTAAGGTAAAGGTAAAAATATTTGGATAGAAGTGTAAAGTATACTGAAAAATCATGCAATTATTTAAAATGAATGCTTCAGGAGGTGGGTGCCAAAACAATAAAAATACTCACTAAGCCTTATTTGAGTAAAGGATGCTCACAAGAATTAAATTCAAAAGAGCTAAAAGCTAAGAAATAAGTCAGATTTTTTTTTTTCTTCTATTTTTTATGAATAGTATGTATATATATTACAGCAGCTTATATAGGGGCTGCATGATTAGTGATATAAACAGTGAGAATAGTTATCCAATTTGGATTGAAGTGAGCATCAAAGAATGACTAAAAATACTAAGTGAATTTATAACAAAGTTAGACACTATGATTCCATAAATGAAGAAGCATGACACATAATTACTCAGTATACAAGGTGAAAGGAAATATAGATGTATAGAATGGTGTATGTGTAGTGTATAGGTGTAAATCATGAAGAAAAGGTTAAGGCTCAAAACTGGCTGATTAATGGAAACAAAGGGTAGGCTTTTGGCCAGATGTGGTAATATCCTAAGTTGCCCAAATCATCTAATGGTATTCAAAATTTCATGTAACCTCAACAAGCAGTACAGAGCAAGTTCTAGAAACAAAATTAAGTACAGCGTACACTCAAACAAGAAAAATCATGAGCATAATGTGCAATGGATGCTCAAATTTTGGTTCAAAAACTCACGTTTGAAGTGGCTAAAATTTGCAATTGGTTCCCAGGCTTATTAATTGAATCATCACATAAATTGTATAAAAGATTGGCATAATCAAAGTTCAAAGTCAAAGGTTGTAAATTTGCAAGGAACTCAAGTAACACCGATTTAACCCGACCAAATTGACATATTGAATATAGTGAAATTGCTTTCAAGAATAAAAAATCATGAGCGAAAATCAATTACTAGTGTGTGAATTAAGTCATTAATTACGAAAGAATAAACTAAGCTTAAATGTCATGAAAAACCTAGGTCCTAACATCCTAAGAATAGTCAATCATCATTTCCTAAACAATCAAGGGATAGAGCCACAGATACCTACCCCACACTTGAGTATAACACTGCCCACAGTGTTAGAAAAGTAAAATTGGGTATAGTAAATAACTAGCACATCAGAAAAATGAAGATCATATTAAATGTATATATCAAGAAGGCAAAGCAAAGTGTTCCACTAAAATAACATAACATGAAAGGAAAATGAAAGAAAATAACATAAAATGAAAATGCAAAAAGAAACGAAAATAAAGTATAATAAAAATAAAGAAAATAAAAAGAAAAAGGAAAAAGAAATAAAGCACAAAATTTTACCACTGCTGGTAGTCTGCCAAAGGTGCATCCTCACTGGTTGGATCGGCTGGAGGGTGAGGAGTAGGGGAAGGTGCTGAAGGAGGGGGTGATGGTGGTGACACAGGGTCCATGAAGCAACCTTCTAGATCGAACTCCACATCATCGATTAATCGCTAATTTTATTCTCCGGCCTCCGCCATCTTTTGTATTTGCTCTGCCATTAGGTTTATCTGGGTGGCCTGCCTATCCAGCCCATGCATAAGCTGCTGGAGCATATCGTTTAAACCCTGAAACTGTGCTCTAGTCTCCTCTTGAAACTGCCCAAACTCCTTTGTATGCTACACAAACTCAGTATAGTGCTGCTGCTGTAAATCATAAACTCGATCTAGTCGGTCAGCCAAAGCACTAATCTGAATACTCGATGTCTCTGCAGAATAAGAAGAGGAGGCTCCAGATGTAGGCATAAACACTCTAGCTGGGTTAGGAATCCTAACATCTGGATTCTCAGCCGTAGGGTCTTGGGCTCCTCTGGCTGTTGCTTCTCTAGCCTCCTTTACTATTGCACTGACGAGCCTGTACTCTATGCTATGTGGGTGTTGAGTAGCCGTGATCATCTGCATATTGATCATCTGTCTAATCCCTAGTGGTGTCATATCACCAATCTGAGAAAGCTCGGACAGACAGTCATCCAATACATCCAGTCTCTTGGCCAACCTAGTCACATACGGGCTAAACCAACAGTGCATCTTTTTTTAGGCGTCGACTATGAATGAACGGACTTGACGAGCCAACAGATATCCCAAGTCAAGCTTCTTACGATGTTGTATAGCCTAGAGGATGAATACATCGGTCTATGTGACCACTCTAAAACTATCTCCCCTGCTTGTAATCATGTAAGCTAACAAAGTATGGAGATAGCGAAGATGATCCGGAAGGCTAGACGCCTTAGACATGTTGGGGTAGTATGATTATGGCTTGAGTACTAATGAATCCCACATGGTGTCATACGATATCGGGTTAATGTAGATGCATCCCTGATACTCCTCGCCTGAGGTCTCCTGCTCAGTCCATAAACCCAAATGCATGCCGAATTATAGAACTGACATTGAGAACTCCCTTCCTCCAAGTCTGAAGTAAACTGCATCCGGCTGATGCCAGTTTGTGATCTGTTGCTACAGAAAGAATATGTTGGGAAATTCAATTGTGAGCTCGCGGTAGGTTGGCTTAATGATGTCGAAGAACCGTGCATAAGGCAGATGAAGGTGAAGTGAAGGAAGAGGTTCCTTCGCCACACGGGCGCTTACTGGTAGCGACGCATTGCGGTTGCTTTCGATGGGATTGATCGCTGTCCCTTATATTGCCTAATATAGTCAATCATTAGTATTCGAACAAGAAATCAAGTTAGCATAAATTATACCGAAAATTTAGCAGCATAATGGCTATAATTTGACTAACAGAAAACTTTAGACTTAAAGCTAAAACTAAAGCCTCAATTTCCTGCAGAAAACCAATTCACAATGGCATTCCAGCCCACATTATTGCTCATCAAATAAAGAAAATTTATGCTATTAATTTTTCATAATAAAATGCCATAAAAAAACTTTATTGCTGCTGAACCCCACACTTAACATTTCATTATTCAAAATCACACAAACATAGCAACTAATCTAAAATAAATCTAATCTAAATCAAACTTAAGCAATGTAACAAAACAAAACAATAACCCAATCAAAGCAATAAATATTGACAACTACTAGAGCATATCAAAATGTCCTAACTAACAAAAATTACATAAAAGAAAAATCAGATTTAAACAAATAAAAGCAAAAGGTGAAGAGACTTACTTGAAATTGCCGTGATAGGTAAGAAAAATAAAGAAAAAGGAGAAACAACACCTTAGAGCTTAGAGGGGAAAAGTTGGATATTTTTTTTAAATGGCATGATTATATAGTCATGGGGGTTAGCACGGGCGAGGGCAAGGCCGTGCTTGTTAGCATGCCCAGGACTCGGCCCGTGCTGAACCCTGAAGCTTTATCCTCGTGCCAATTCACCACGAGCGAGGGCATGGTTGTGCTGGTCAGCACGGCCTGGTGTTGTTGCCTATGGTGCCTTCGGAAGCCGTAGTGGACAGCTGATTTTACTTTGTGCTTTACGTGCATGTCCATCACGGGCTGGGGCACGGGCATGGTGACCGGCATGACCTGGTGTTACAGCCTGTGGTGGCCTCAGAAACCGTGGTGGACGGCTAATTTCCTAATCTCTTCATGTGCATATTCATCACGGTTATGACTCCGACCGTGCTGATCAGCAGGGCTTGTGGATCCAACCCGTGATGCCTACAGAAACTGTGGTGGACAGGTGAAGTCCAAGCTTTCCTTCGCCATCTCGAGTCGCTAAACTCCCTACCTGCATTCAACACATATACGCACACATTTAGGCTATAATTCAAGTAAAATGTATCAAATAGGGAAGTTCGTCTTCACCAATTACCAAAAATCCGACTTAAGTTACTCAAACCCTAGATTCGTACAACTACGTATAGTATATAAAATAAGTGTTCTAAATACCATCAAGCATGCAAACGATTGATAACATAAAAGTAAACTAAAAAACATAAAGCTAAAATGGGAATGCCTCCCAAGGGTGCTTCTTTTTGGTTCTTGAGTCATTTAGCTGGACTCGACATGGATCATCCTTGCAGATACAGAATCATGTTAACCCGTTGCTCAATTTTCAATGAGTTTCTGTGATACACCTTGAGCCTATGTCCATTGACCTTGAAATCACCCTTCTCGAGATGATAAAGCTCGACTGTGCCATATAGGAAAACTTGCTTAACCACGAATGGCCCCGACCATCGACTCCTAAGCTTCCTTGTAAACAAATGAAGATGCGAGTTATATTGTAATACTCTATCTCCAATCTGAAACTCCTTGGAACCTTTAAGCCTCTAATCATGCCACTTCTTTGTCTTAGCCTTGTAAATTGAAGAGTTTTCATACGCCTGTTGACGCCACTCCTCCAGTTCACTCAGCTGCCACTGTCTCTCCTTACCTGCAGAATCAACATCAAAATTGCAAGTTTTAAGGGCTCAAAGAGCCCTATGTTCTAATTCAACAGGTAAATGACAAGACTTCCCATACATAAGCCTATAGGGCATAAAACCTATGGAGGTCCTATATGCAATTCTAAATGCCCATAATGCATCATCCAGTTTTGAAGCCCAATCCTTCCTACTTACACCTACAGTTCTCTCTAAGACACGTTTTAAACCTCTATTAGTAACCTCAACTTGCCCACTGGTCTGTGGGTGATAGGGAGTAGAGAACCGATGCGTTACACCATAGGGTCTGAGTGCCTTCTCCAATTGAGCATTGCAGAAATGTGTTCCCCTCTCACTAATTAATGCTCTAGGTGTGCCAAACTTAGCAAATAACCTCTTAAGGAACCTGCAAACAACTTTGGCATCATTAGTAGGTAAGCCCTGTGCCTCAGGCCACTTGGAGAAATACTCAACAGCCACAAGGATATACTTATTGCCATTTGAAGAAGGGAAAGGTCCCATGAAGTAAATACCCCAAACATCAAATATCTCAACAGTCGGCATACTAGTTTGGGGTATTTCATTATGGGCAGAGATGTTACATGAGCGCTGACAAGCGTCGTAAACCTGAACAAATGTCCTAGCATCCTGGAAGATAGTTGGCCAATAAAAGCTTGCATCCAACACCTTCCTAGCAGTATGGTTCGCCACTTGATGGCCTCCTGCAGGTCTCTCATGACAGTGCCTCAAAATATGGAGACTCTCTTTGCCATAAACATATCGGCAAATGACCTGGTCTGCACACACTCGATATAGGAAGGGATCTTTCCAAATGTAGTATTTCAAATCAGCAAAGAATTTCTTCTTTTGTTGATAAGTCATACACTTTGGTAAGACCCTAGCCACAAGGTAGTTAGCATAATCATAAAACCAAGGAGAATCAGAATATACCTTCAATGAATACAAGTGCTCCTCTGGAAATCGATCATCTATCGTGCTCTTATCAAGTGCTTCCAAGATCGGATTCCCCAGTCTGGATAGGTGATCCGCTGCCAATCTTTATGCACCCTTCTTATCCCTGATCTCAATGTCAAACTCCTGCAACAATAAAATCCATTTAATCAATCTCGGCTTAGCATCATGCTTATTAAATAAATACCTCAAAGCTGAATGGTCAGTGAAGACGATGGTCTTTGATAAGACGAGGTATGATCTGAATTTGTCGAAGGCATAAACAAAAGCCAACAACTCCTTCTCTGTAGTTGTGTTATGCTCCTGGGCTCCTGTCAAAGTCTTGCTAGCATAGTAAATGGGTTGGAACTTTTTATCAAACCTCTATCCAAGTACAGCTGCAACTGTATAGTCACTAGCATCGCACATTCGTTCAAAAGGCAGTCCCCAATCAGGCGAAGCCATGATAGGGGCTATGGTCAATAGTTTCTTCAATAGCTTAAAAGAAGATAAACATGCATCATCAAAAATGAAAGGTGCATCCTTAACTAGTAATTGAGTAAGAGGCCTAGCAATCTTTAAGAAATTTCTAATCAACCTTCTGTAGAACCCACCATGGCCTAAAAGCCTCCCAACAGCCCTAACAGAACTAGGGGGTGGCAGCATAGATATTGTTTCTATTTTAGCTCTATCAACTTTCATCCCTGCATGTGAAATCTTATGCCCTAGAACAATTCCCTCTTTCACCATAAAATGACACTTTTCCCAGTTTAGCACCAAGTCAGCCTCAATGCACCTGGCTAACATGCGTTCTAAATTTGCCAAAAAGTGAGAAAATGAATTACCAAAAATAGAAAAGTCACCCATAAATACCTCCATTGACTCCTCAATCATATCATCAAAAATGGTCATCATACACCACTGAAACGTAGCCGGTGCATTGCATAGACCAAAAGGCATCCGTCTATAAGCAAAGGTCCCATAGGGGTAGGTGAAAGTCGTCATCTCTTAGTCTTTAGGTGCAATTGGAATATGAAAATATCCTAAAAAACCATCAAGGAAATAGTAAAACATATCACCTGCCAATCTTTCTAACATCTGATCAATGAAAGGAAGAGGGAAGTGGTCCTTCCGAGTTGCATCATTAAGCCTCCTGTAATCAATGCAAACTCAGAATCCCGTAACCGTCCGTGTGGGTATTAGCTCATCCTTCTCATTGTGAATTACTGTCATGCCTCCTTTCTTCGGCATAACCAGCACTGGGCTCACCTAAGAACTGTCAGAATAGGATAAATCAAACCTGCATCAAGGAGCTTAATTACCTCATTTTTCACTACTTCCTTCATGTTCGAGTTAAGCCGCCTCTATGGCTGAACTACTGGTCTATAGCTATCCTCCATAAGAATCTTATGAGAACAGAAACTAGGGTTGATCCCGAGAATATCAGCAATCTTGTAGGCAAAGGCCTTCTTATACCTCTTGAGCGAGTCTAGAGTTTTTGCTTGCTCCTCAGGTGTCAAATCTGCTGCAATAATCACAGGCAACTTTTCTTCCTCATACAAGAATCCATAACTCAAGTGCTTAGGTAACTCCTTCAATTCTAAGGCTAGGGGGTCCTCGAAAGAAGACTTTACTTTCTGCAGTTCTGACTTGTCAAGAGAAAGAAAAGGGTCAGTAGAACAACTAGGCTCAGTAGCCAACAAACTAGCGAGCTGCTCCAACACTTGCTTGTTGGACAGCTCCTCCTCATCTCCTTGCAATGCTACCTGCAAAGGATGATCAAGCAATATTTCCTGTAAATGAGACTTAACCACATAATCCAGAATATCAATAGAAAACACAACATCATCATGGTCTAAAGAATGTCTCATAGTAGTAGCTAAGTCGAAGGTAATGGTCTCATCATCTACCCTAAGCTAAATCTTTCCATCACAAACATCTATAACAACCCTAGATATTGCAAGAAAAGGTCTAGCTAGGATCAAAGGCACAGTACTCTCACCTTCTATGTCCATAACTACAAAATCAACAGGACAAACAAACTTGTCTACCTTAACAAGCACATCTTCAATAATACTCCTAGGAATCTTAACAGTCCTATCAGCTAATTGAATGCTCATCCTAGTGGGCTTAGGTTCACTCAAACCTAACTTATCAAACAAACTAGTGGGCATCAAATTAATACTAGCTTCTAAATCAGCTAATGCACCTCTAATAGGCAAATCGCCAATAATGCAGGGAACAGTAAAACTCCCTAGATCTTTCCTTTTAAGTGGCAGCTTATTATGAAGAATAGCTAAACACTCCTCATTCAGAATCACTAGTCCCAAATCCTCTAGCTTCCTTTTGTTACTTAAAGTTTCCCTTAAGAACTTAGCATACATCGGCATCTGCGAAATAGCTACAACAAAAGGTAGGTTAATACGCAATTGTTTAAACAAGTCAAGAAAATTACTGATGAGCATAGTTTTACACATATTTGCTTGCATATTATTGCGTATGTTCTTAGCAATTATTGTGCTTTTATTCCCAGATCACCCGTGTTTTGTGTTCTTTTGCATTTCAGGAACATTTATAGGACCATCATCGGTGTTTAAGCAATTATAGATCAATACGTGCGGAAACGGATGAGAATTCATCAAGATCGGACAAGAGCCCGCGTTGCACACATTGAGCACGGCCTGAGTCAAGGCCGTGCTGACCATCACGGCCTGGACTCTAACCGTGACCAACCATCGAAACTTGGTCTTCAAAACAATGGTTTGAGCACGGTTTCCGTAGCCACCACGGCCTCCAGCACGGGGAGCAACACGGTCATGGTGAAACCCTAGTTGGTGAGATCCACAGTTTGACGGCATGGTGTCGGCCACGGCCTTGACCACGGCCGTCTTGAGTTAAATATATAAGAAAAATGAATTTTCTTAGAAAAGAAAAGAGAGGAAAAAGAGTGACATAGAGCCGGGCTGGTTCGGTTTACAGCGGTATTGAGTGCAAGAGAGAGTTGCAGTGAGTAAGAATCCCGGAATCGCAAGGTTCCGAGTGCAAAACAGTAGTGGAGCAATTCAAGAGGCAGTTTGGGAGATTAATCAAAGTGTATATCCAGATTTGAAGCTGTTCATCCAATTCGAGAGAAAAGGGTGTACATGTTTTATTTTCATTATTCTTTCATTGTAATTGATTTCCTAGATTGTTTTAAACATGAACATGTTTAGCTAGACTGATTTAATCCATTGGGATTTCTTTACTATGTTGGCTTGATATTATATTGTTGGATTGTTTGAGTTGGTTTTGTATTCTTCTTGTTTTCAGTATTAATAAGATTATGCATTATTCATGAGACGTTGTGAATTGTGATGTTTAGATTGCTTTATGAGATTGAGAAATCCGTTTGGCAATTGGAATTTTGAATAACAAGAACTGGTTAATAATCGCTTAGAGATAAGGATAATTAACTAGCTGGATTAAGAATTAACAAAGCTTAATAAAGGCGGATTAAAGCTTAATGCTAATTTAAGAATCAATCGTTAGGAAGAGATTCCAACTTTAGGTTATTAGGTTTAGGAATTCGGTTATCGAGAGAGAGAAACCGAATTCGGTTAAGAATTCATCCACGGGTAGCATAATTAGACTCACCGATCCTTTATCTTTTGTTCGGTTGCCAACTAGTTTAGATTCCCTTTGGGTTTGTCTTCTTGTCTTGATTATTTCATTTATCAATTACTCTTGCATCTCCCTCAGAACTTATCTTGCATTTATTGATTATCCATTTTAGGTTAATATAACAAAGAACAAAGGAGTAACTCTGGGCTTTCACTTTCCCGAGGAATACGACCTTGATACTCGCCATTAGTGCTAGACTGCATCGGTAGGTTCACTGCCTTAGGTGTAGGTTGCATAAAGAGCCCATCAAGTTTTTGGCGCCGTTGCCGGGGCATGTTTGAAAACTAGAGTGAAATTTGCTATTTGTTAATTTAGCCATTTTTTTTCTTCCTTTCTTTCTTATTATTTTATTTTATTTGTACGTATTTATTTAGTTTAAGTTTATGATTCAGATAGTGAATGATAAGGAGGTTCAATGCTAAATTCAAACTCTTTGTATGACACATTGGAAAATGGGATCAGGAACCAAGAGAGTGCTAAAAATTAGGATGCCCGTGCATCTTTAGATGCTCGAGTGGAATCGTTTGCGAACTCTGCGATCAACTCTCTTCTCCTATCCTTTCATCTCAAGTCTTTTGTGAATTTTGTTGTGGTTTACATGTGTGTAATGATTGTCCATTGTATAGTGATGTTGCTCATTGTTCTTATAGCGTGAGCGGGTGAATTATCACGGGAAGTTGGCCAAATGACTCGTATGGAAGCACCTACAATCAAGAGTGGAGCACTCATTCACCCTTTGGATGGAGCTTAGATGGCCAAGAACCACTAGGAATTCAGGAACTACATCAGTGACCTAATCTTGCACCTTCAAACTCAAGATGAAAAGTTAGTGTTAGAGGAGGCGATGATGAGGTTCATAACAAGTCTTGAGGAAAGATTCCAACAAACGGAGAGGGTACTTAAAGGTCAACAAGCCTCAATTAAGAACATAGAGCATCAAGTAGGCTTGATCTTTCGATTCTTAGCGGTAGAACAATGGGGAACTCCATCAAACGCTCTGAATCCGAGGAGCATTCGGCGCCATCACTTTGCATTCAGGTGAGAATTTTTCTGGTTTATCTACTATGTTTGACGATAATGCTTACATGCGGGACGATTTCTTGAACATGGAGATGGAACCGAGAAAAGGAAGAGGCAAACATAATCCTCCGAAAGACTACCAACTAGAATGTACGATTGATGATCTTTGAGTTGCGATTAGAGGAATTGTTGGTAGATTTTCCACAAGTTCCTTCGATGATGGAAGATGAGCACGAGTTATCCAATGAAGAAGTCTTGGAGGAGCTCGAGTTTCTCCTAGCAAGTGAACCAAGCCAAGGATCAAGAAAACCATCAACACTCTGAAGAAATTGCCCAACCGTCGATCCTTCCAATTGTTGAAACTCTAGCTTTCAAATTGGAAGAGCCCTGAAACATCATGACTACGTGCAAATATATGAGGATCGAGTTTTGCCCATCATCTTGGCGACTTGCTTGGTATGCGGGAAGACGAAGTTTACGATTATCCCTCTAAGCGGATATTTGAAGCCATTTGCTTGGAAGAAGGATGGATGGTCGCCAATCCCCACCGTTTGCTTTTCACCATGAGTCCAGCTAAGAAGACTAATCACATCAAAAAGAAGCGCTTTTGGGAGGCACCCCAATTTTTATCTTTAATTTCTAATTTTTTAACCTTTTTGTTTTGAAACATTTTATTAGTTTTAGTTTTCATAATTTCAGTTTCGATTTTATTTCTTTATTTTATTATTTTCAGATTCTACCGAGGAGGCACTGAATTTCCACAACATCAGCCTCGATGGATGATCAGGGTAGTCCCCTAGATCTTTTTATTTTTCTGCATTTATTTACTTTATTTTTCATACATGTCATGCACTTGGATTTTATTGCCTTTGTTCTCTTAATTGAGCATTCCATGCGGGGTATCCATAACATTTTACACTGAGGACAGTATGTTCTTCAAGTGTGGGGTGCTTATGGGTAAACCTTAATCTCTCATATGGATTTTTAATATATCTGAAATTGTCATGGCTAGGTGTTGTGTATTTTTAGGGGATGTTAGGACACTGTGTTTTTATGCACTTGAGTATGCTATTTTTGAGCTGATTGCTGACTTGATTTATAGAATTGTAGTTACTTTTCTTTGTTGTTCATTGTCCTTGGAAAACAATTTATGGTGTTTTACACATCAACCCTTCCGGGTTAAACCGGTGTTATTTAATTGTTTTTCAAATTGTCGAATTTTAACTTAGAACGTTGATAATATCATATGCATGTGTTTCTTAAGTAATGATTCAATTAATGATGTTGCGAACCAACTGCACCTAATACCAATCCTGAAAGTGAGATTTTGAGCCAGTTGAGCATTCATTATACTTATGCTCTTTATATTTCTTGTTTGAGTGTGCATTGTACTTAACTTTGCTTCTAGAACTTGCTTTGTAATGCGTGTTGAAGTTACATGAATATTGTGAATACCATGAGATGATTTGGGTGATTTAGGATTCACCACATTTGACCAAAAGCCTATCACCTTATGTTTCCATTAGTTAGCCAGTTTTTGAGCCTTAACCTTTTCTTCATAATCTACACCTATACACTTCAATTATACCATTCTTTACATTTATCTTTCCTTTACCCTTATGCTGGAATTTCTTTCTGTGATTTATTCAACTTTATGTGGGATTAAAATGCTAGTTGTTATGTTGGTAAATTCACTAAATCTTTTCGATATTTTAAATGCTCCCTTTGATCCAATTTGTATTTGTTATTCTTTATGTTTATTCGAGTTGTATGCAGCGGTCGCTAATAAGCTGCTAGTTCATTATTATAAAAAAAAAGAATATATAATAAACAAATCTCTTTAATTATTTATCTTTTTATTGGATTTAGAGCATTTGCGAGCGTTATTCTATGAAGTAGGAATTTTAGTGAATGATTCTTTTTGTGATCTTAGGCATTTAATCCTTTGAGCATATACTATTGTTTATCGCACGAATTCCAGCACTTTCACACTTCTATCCAAATCTCCGTACCTTTACCTTAGCCCCATTTCAACCTTGGTAAAGACCCTTTGATTTTGGTATTTACTTATTCAGTAGCGAAGATATGATTTATGAGCAAGCTTATGGTGAGCGGGTCTTGTGCATTTGCTTTGAGGGATTTGTTATTCACCTAATATACACTTTGAGCGACTTGAGTGATCCCTGTGAGGCATTGGTTCATGATGTTTGTGTTGAGTTGTCATTTGAGTTACTCATGCATTAATATTATTTCCATTCTTTGTTAATGATTTGTAAATTGATTTATGATTGAGTATCCTTTGAGATGTGTTGAATACTCTCTGTTGTGGACTAGGGGCATAAACTGAAAGGAATTGCTAACTGTAGTTTTATGGGTTGAGTTGTTAATTGCTTGAGGACAAGCAATAGCTTAAGTGTGGGGTAATTTGATGAGCATAGTTTTACACATATTTGCTTGTATATTATTGCGTATGTTCTTAGCAATTATTGTGCTTTTATTCCCAGATCACCCGTGTTTTGTGTTCTTTTGCATTTCAAGAACATTTATAGGACCATCATCGGTGTTTAAGCGATTATAGATCAATACGTGCGGAAACGGACGAGAATTCATCAAGATCGGACAAGAGCCCGCGTTGCACACATTGAGCCTGACTGAGTCAAGGCCGTCCGACCATCAGCTGGACTCTAGCCGTGACCAACCATCAAACTTGGTCTTCAAAATAATGGTTTGAGCACGGTTTAGTAGCCACCTGACCTCCAAATACGGCCGTGGTGGCCGGCCGAGGAGCAACACGGTCATGGTGAAACCCTAGTTGGTGAGATCCTCGGTTTCAACACGGCATGGACTCGTGTCTTGACCCGGCCTGACCTTACTTACGGCCGTCTTGAGTTAAATATATAAGAAAAATGAATTTTTCTTAGAAAAGAAAACGAGAGGGGAAGAAGAGTGACATAGAGCCCTGGAGGCTGGTTCGGTTTCTGTACAGTATTGAGTGCAAGAGAGAGTTGCAGTGAGTAAGAATCCCGGAATCGCAAGGTTCCGAGTGCAAAAGCGATAGTGGAGCAATTCAAGAGGCAGTTTGGGAGATTAATCAAAGTGTAGATCCAGTTTGAAATTTGTTCATCCAATTCGAGAGAAAAGGGTGTACATGTTTTATTTTCATTATTCTTTCATTGTAATTGATTTCCTAGATTTTTTTAAACATGAACATGTTTAGCTAGACTGATTTAATCCATTGGGATTTCTTTACTATGTTGGCTTGATATTATATTGTTGGTTTTGTATTCTTCTTGTTTTCAGTATTAATAAGACTATGCATTATTCATGAGACGTTGTGAATTGTGATGTTTAGATTGCTTTATGAGATTGAGAAATCCGTTTGGCAATTGGAATTTTGAATAACAAGAACTGGTTAATAATCGCTTAGAGATAAGGATAATTAACTAGCCGGATTAAGAATTAACAAAGCTTAATAGAGGCGGATTAAAGCTTAATGCTAATTTAAGAATCAATCGTTAGGAAGACATTCCAACTTTAGGTTATTAGGTTTAGGAATTCGGTTATCTCGATAGAGAAACCGAATTCGGTTATCTCGATAGAGAAACCAAATTCGGTTAAGAATTCGTCCACGGGTAGCATAATTAGACTCACCGATCCTTTATCTTTTATTCGGTTGCCAACTAGTTTAGATTCCCTTTGGGTTTGTCTTCTTGTCTTGATTATTTCATTTATCAATTACTCCTGCATCTCCCTCAGAACTTAGCTTGTAGTTATTAGTTAGTTTAGAATTTATTGATTATCCATTTTAGGTTAATATAACAAAGAACAAAGGAGTAACTCTGGGCTTTCACTTTCCCGAGGAATACGACCTTGATACTCGCCATTAGTGCTACACTGCATCGGTAGGTTCACTGCCTTAGGTGTAGGTTGCATAAAGAGCCCATCAATTACCAAACTGCTTATCAACCTTCTCCTGCTTAAGTCGAGCAAGGTAGGGTACTGGTGGCTGGTACTCTCTCACAGGGCTCTTCTGCCTGTCTTCCACCTTCTCTGCTTCTATCGCCCCAGGCTCTGGCTCCTTCCTACCTAGCTTATCCTGCATGGAAACATCATCATCATAAGTTAATGGTAAAGAGCTAGATAACTACTTACCTGATCGCAAGGTGATAACCTTGCAATGCTCCCTCTGGTTTGACTCTATTGTACTGGGGAACGATCCTTGTTGCCTCTCAGACAAGATCTTAGAAATCTGCCCAATCTAACTCTCCAAGTTCTGAATGGACGCTTGCTGATTTCTAAGAGCACTGTCGATTTGCTGGAACCTCATCTCATTTGACGTGACAAACTTCATCATCAGCTCCTCCAAGTTAGATTTCTTCTCGGTTGGTGGAGGAAGCTGTGATGGTCCAGCCTACTGCTGCTGTTGTGGTGGCTACTGATGCAGTCTCTAAAAGCCTGGTCGACTCTAGGCGTTGTTGTTTCTCCAACCGAAGTTTGGATGATTATGCCAACCGGGGTTGTATGTATTATTGTATGGGTTGTTCTGCTGTCTAGGTGCATTACCCATGTAGTCTACCTATTCAAGGTCAACAGAAACAATAGAAGATGAAGAATTAGAAGTTGAAGCAAACATACCTCCCGCATTACAGTTTGCACCGTAGTGCGGGCCACCGTAAAAATCGCAGGTTATCTAGGCTGCATGAGCTGTTGTGGTGTCTAGTTGGTTGACTACTCCCTGCTTGACTGGCCGACTCCTAGAGGATTGCCAATGGTAGTTATTCATGGCCATCTCCTCTATCAGATTTTGCGCCTGCTCCGACGTCTTATTGTTCAGTGATGCATTAACCCCTTAGAAGGCTAGCTTGAGTAGGATCTAGGTAGGACGTGTGGTAAGGCTTCTCTTGTTGACGTCTAAGACAACCGTTGATAGGAGGAGGCGGAGGACACGTCCATGGCCTTGGAAAGGTGGAAGCACAATTCTCACTTGTTGGATGATTACGGGATGCAATTATGGACAAGAGAAGGCCAAAGTGACATAGACAGGAAGCTGGTCACCATTCCACTAATTGAAGGTTGAAAGTGGACACAATCCCACTATCACAATTCGGAGATTAAAGGCAAAAGTGATGTAGGTAGGAGGCTGGTCACAATTCCACTAATTTGAAGGTTAAAAGTGGGCACAATCCCACTATCACAATTCAGAGATTGAAGGCCAACCATGTTACAATGAAATTGGGACGAACAATGATTGAAATTGAACACAATCCCACTTTCACAATTCGGGGAATTAAAGGACAGTCACGTTGTAATGAAAATAGGACGAAACAATGAATGAAGATGGACTTAATTCCAAACAAGAACGTAGATTAAAGGATGATAGTTGATAGGCATCATATTTACACATATTTACATGCCCAATTGTTTACATTCTTATGCATAATTATCTCGTTTTATGCTAGATTCACCTGTCTTTTGTTTCCTTTCACGTTTCAAGTCATTGTCGAATGACACTATCAATAATCGAGGGAAATACGCGCAATTACAGACCAGAATCCATCAAATTGAGCAAGGACTAGCATTTTGAGGTTGAGCACTACCTGGACTCCGGCCATGCTAAATTGTTAAGAAGCTGCCCCTAGAAGTGCCATTTTGGCACGGTTTCCATAGCCACTACAGCCTCCACCACGGCCCGTGGTGGCTCAGCACCGGCTTGGGCACGGCCTGGAAAAGGTCAACACAACTGAATGTGCAGGTTCAGCACAGCCTGGACTCCGCCCGTGCTAACCAGCATAGGCTTGACCACGGCCGTACTAAAGGGACTTTATAGGAAAAACGATGTGGTGAATGGGGGTTTGATTTTCTGACTTGATTTCTAATATACGAACTGAAATCATTGGTTTTCAGACCTCAATTGTTGACTTTGGGAGATCAATTTCATTAATTGAAGGAAGGATTACACTTGTTTCAACATCGATTTGAAGATCAAGACAAGATTTGGGAGCATTCAAGAGGCAAATTAAGGTTTGATATTTTGAATTGGAAAATTAGGGTTTCTCATCCAACTTGAAAGAGAAGGGTGTACATGCCTTTGATTTACTTTTCTGATTTTATTCCTTATTTTGTGATGCTTATTAATATGAATAGCTAGATTGTTGAACCCAATTGGGGTTCCTATGTTTGTGGATTGATTTTAATGTTATGAGATTTTGATTGTCAATTCTTGATTCTTCTTGCGTTTATTATTAATGAGAAGTCACTTTATTCATGAGACGTTGTGAATTGTGGAATTTGGATTGCTTTATATAATTGAGAGATTCATTTCGTAATCGGAAAACTGAATAGCAAGAACTAGTTAATAATCACTTAGAGATAAGGGTAATTAACTAGCCGGATTAAGAATTAATAAAGCTTAATAGAGGTGGGTTAGACCTTAATCCTAATCGAATAATCGATCGTTAAGAAAAGATTCCAACTTTTGGTTATTAGATTTAGGAATTCGGTTATCTCAAGAGGGAGACCGAATTCAGTTAAGACTTCGTCCACGGGTAATTGCAATTGATAATCAATTTAATCTCTATCTGTACAAAAATCCAATTAACTTAGGTTCCCAAGGGTTTGCTTTTCCTTCAAGAGTTTTCCTAAATCCTTTTAGATAATTTGAGATTTAATTACTTGTTTGTTCATAATTAATCATAGAACAACACTTCATTGAATTCCTTAGGTTAGATAACATAAGACGATACAGTAGGTCTAGGTTCACCCTTTCCCGAGAATACGACCTTGATACTCACCATTTGTGCTAGTCTGCATCGATAAGTTCACTGCCTTAGATTGTAGCTACGTAAATAGCTTATCAATAGTGTTTAAGAATAGGGACGACACAAATAAGAAAGGCGGCGTTGAAGACAAGGGGCGGAGTCCAAAGCTCTCAACAATACCTTGTATAAAATTTGATGTGAGAAAATAAAACAAGACCAATATCCTACATATATGGGAACCCTAAACCTAAATTTCTAATAAAGGAAAACAAGCTAAATAAATACAAATAAAAATAAAAATAAATAGCAATACAAAACCAAAGATGAAAGTTTAAGTTTAGGAAGTCTCTTCATGCCAAGTAGACAATGATAAAATCTTGAAGGTGGGTATGGAAATTGAGGATGCTCCATTCCTTGCAAAGGCCTTGGTGACAATGCTCGAAGTGGGTTGAGCAATAGCTTTGGCACGAGCCCTCGTGATAGGTCCATTTGAACGAACGCTCAACATGTCTTCCTCTTGAGCCTCCGTCAATGTCAATGGTGGAACTGCATTACTCTCCCCTTCTTGGCCTCGAATCGTCCCTGATTTGTCAATGTCAAGGTCCGATGGAGTGTAAGGAGACAAGACGGTGATGTTAAAGGTCGCGTGCACACCATAGTCACTAGGAAGCTCTAGCTTATAGGCATTAGGTCCATATGCTTCCAAAACCTTGAAGGGTCTGTCTCCTCTCGGGGCTACTTTGGAACGTCTCCTAGACGGGAAACGCTCTTTCCTTAAGTGCAACCAAACAAGGTCCCCGGGAGCAAATGTGATACTGCGTCAGCCCTTGTTGGCCTTGTGCTCCAGCTGCCTGGCTCTCCTTTCCAGCTGCTCCTTAGTTTTAGCATGCAACTCCTAAATCATCTCGGCCTGTGCAGCTCCACGGACGTGGTCTCCGTCCTTCAAAGGATGCGGCACCAAGTCCAAAGGTGACAAAGGGTTGCAACCATACACCACCTTAAATGGGGACATCTTCGTAGCTGAATGGATAGACATGTTATAAGAAAACTCAACAAAAGCAAGTAAGTCTCCTAGCGGCGCAGGTTGGTCCTAAGCATTGTCCTAAGTAAGGTCCCTAAGGTCTGGTTGGTCACTTCCGTTTGGCCATCAGTTTGGGGTTGATAACTAGTAGAGAATAGAAGACTGGTACCTAACTTACCCCACAATGTTCTCCAAAAATGGCTAACAAATTTCACGTCTCTATCACTAACAATAGTACGTGGAATGCCATGTAAGTGAACCACATGCTCAAAGAATAAAGAAGCACAATTAGAAGCATTGTTGGTGAACTTACATGGTATAAAATGAGCCATCTTGGAGAATCGATCGACCACCACGAAAATAGAGTCCCTCCCCTTCTTAGATCTTGGCGACCCCATCATAAAATCCATGGATATATCCTCCTAAGGTGCCCGTGGTATTGGTAAGGGTGTGTAGAGTGAGGGGCTTGACCTAGACTTGGCTTTATGGCGAGTGATACAAGCATTGTAAAATTTAGTCACTTGTTTAGTCATGTGTGGCCAATAAAAGTGTTCCTTAAGAGCGGCTACAGTTTTGGCTATCTCGAAATGTGCTCTACTCTCATGTGCTTTCTTAATTAGGAGACCCCTAATAGAAGACGATGGAATGCATAATTTCCCACCTTTATAGAGGTACCCTTGGTCAAGGAAGTACATATCTAAGGCCCCTTGAGATGGGCAAGTGTCATAAATAGATTTAAAGAAAGTATCATGCAAATACAATTCCTTAATTAAAGAAAACCCAAAGACTTTAGCATCAAGGGAAGACAAGAGAACATATTTGCGAGAAAGGGCGTCGGCTACCACTTTCTCTTTACCTTTCTTATGAAGCACCATATATGCAAAGGTCTCCATGAACTCTACCCACCTAGCATGCCAACATCCAAGGATGGATCGGTGCTTAAGATAAGCCAAGGCCTCATGGTCCATATGGATGACGAACTCCTTAGGCAACAAATAATGTTGCCATGTCTTTAATACCCGAATAAGAGCATAAAGCTCTTTATCATAAGTAGGATAGTTGAGAGTGGCGCCGTACAACTTCTCGCTGAAATATGCAATGGGGCGGCGTCTTGAATAAGAACTCCACCTATCTCGATGTTGGAGGCGTCGAACTCAACCTCAAAGGTTTTGTTGAAGTCCGACAACTGTAGCAAAGGAGCATGGCATAGGCGGTCCTTAAGGGTCATGAAGGCTGCCTCATGCTTCAACTCCCAAGTAATGGTGGCGCCCTTCTTTGTCAACTAATGTAGGGGTGCGGCTATTGAGCTAAAATCCCTCACAAATCGCATATAAAATCCAGCCAACCCTAAGAAAGATCGTACCATGGTTGCTGTAGTAGGGGTAGGCCACTCGTTGATAGCGCGGACCTTTTCCTCATCTACACGCAGCCCATCCCTAGAAACTACAAATCCTAAGAAAATAGTAGTGTCCGAGCAAAACACACATTTTGACAAGTTGACGTACAATTACTCATTTCTAAGACATTGTAGGACTTGTGTAAGATGAGAAACATGTTCATCTAAAGACCGACTATACACTAAAATGTCATCAAAATACACAACCATAAATTTCCCCAAAAAATGTCTAAGTACATGGTTCATCAATCTCATAAAGGTACTTGGGGCATTGGTGAGTCCAAATGGCATCACAAGCCATTCATAAAGGCCATACTTTATTTTGAAGGTCGTCTTCCATTCATCGCCTTCCTTCATGCGGATTTGATGGTAGCCGCTCCTAAGATCGATCTTGGAAAAGAGGATGGCTCCATGCAACTCATCGAGCATGTCGTCGAGGCGGGGATTTGGATGATGGTACTTTACCGTTATTTGATTAATAGCCCTGCAGTCTATGCACATTCTCCATGTACCCTCCTTCTTTGGCACCAAAATCACTGGCACGCCACAAGGACTTAAACTCTCTCGTACATAGCCCTTCTCTAAGAGCTCAGTGACTTGACGTTGGAGCTCCTTAGTCTCCTCCGAACTTGCCTTATAGGCTGCACGATTAGGTAAAGAAGCCTCGGGAATTAAGTTAATCTGATGCTCGATCCCACGAAGTGGAGGAAGGCCTTCGGGAATCTCATCAGGCATAACATCCGCAAACTCCTGCAAAAGACAAGTCACATAAGAGGGTAAATCATCTACAGTTTTAAAAACAGACAGACACACAGTAGGAATCAATAAGAAGTAAGGAGAACATCCCTGAACGATTGGAGCGATATCCTTTGAATGTGCCATGAGTAATCGTTGCTCACAACGACCCTGAATTATAGATGAAGGGTCTGCAGGCATTTGGGATCCTACTCCGGTGATTGCTGGTGCCCTAGGAAGCTGCTGTGCTTTGTCACGGTGGCAGGTTTGCTGCGTTGGGACTTGCTGCTTTTCGGCCTTTCCCCCGGTGCTTTCATTGGTTAAAGGGGGCTCATGGGGGGTGGGAATAACCTGCAAGGTGGCTAGACCTGAAGAGTGCTCCGCCTTGGTTGACACTTTGAGATTAGGCGAATGCTTGAGCCCGGTAGTTGCCATGGGCTTGATTGCCTCTTTTGTCTGCTCCAAGGCTTTGATGCGGTCTCTTTCAACGTGGTCATGGATTATTTCCTGTGGTGTCATGGGAGAAGAGTTACCCTACGCCCCTTGTTTTGGAAGGCATATGTGTTGAGGAACCCATCATGCACTGTCTTCTTGTCATATTGCCAAGGGTGACCTAGAAGGAGCTGAGTAGCATCCATAATCACAACATCACAAGTAACGATATCAACATAAGTACCAATAGAGAATATGATGCGGCATTGCCTTGTCACCACATCACCTTTACCTTCTGAAATCCATTGGAGGCTATAAGGTTGAGGATGTGGCGAAGTAGGTAAGTTCAAGACCCTCACCACTTTCTCATTCAAGATGTTGTAGCAAGAACCACTATCTACTATCACACTCAAAGATGAAGTACCCACAAGGCACCTTGTGTGAAATAAATTCTCTCGTTGGTTCCCTACAGAAGTATCTTTCACTGTTAAAGCACGATGAGCTACAAGGGAAAGAGGCGTTCCTTCATTCAAGTCCGGGGGACCATAAGCATAAGGCTCCTCATTAGCAAAGTTATCATAAACAAGTCTCGGAGCCTCGTCATTGTCCTCTTCATCGTTAAATGATTCATACCCAGTAGCTTGAGAGAACAATAACTTCCTAGGATTTGGACAATCGCGCACAATATGACCGCGCTCGCCACATTTATAGCATACTCTATCGCTCGTCTTCTCTTGACGGGGGTAATATGGAGATTAAGATGGGGATGTAGCCGGTTTAAGAGTCTCGGTGGGGCGTGTAGGCCGGCCAGAGATAGGAGCTTGAGGCCTAGGCTGCACACTAGCATCAGAATTAGTAGAAAACTTAGGACTAGGGTTAGAATCATACCTTCTTGATGAAGAAGCTGAGAGCCAAGGATAGACCTTCTTGCACACAAGTTTAAGATGGACCTTTTCAGCGGCGTGTGTGAGCGCAGTTAAGTCCTTGGTGGGCAACACATCGACTTCTTCCCTCAAATCAACATGAAGACCATGGAGAAATTTGGTTCGAGCGGTTGCCGGAGTGACACTCATGCCGGCCTTGAAATACAAGTCCTCTAGTTGTGCAAAGAACACAAGAGGTGTTTGAGTTCCTTGTCGAGCTAAGGCTATCTTCAATCTCATCTCATTCTTATATTTCAGAGGCATATACTTTTGAGTCATGACAAAGACAAGTTGGTGCCATTGTCTAATAGGCTCACGTCCTATGCGAGCTCTATTCGCCACATCTCTATGCCACCACGACCTTGCGACTCCTTGGAAGTGCAAAGTGGCAATCTCCACCTTCTCCTCTTCGGAATAGTGGGAATGCTGAAGTGCATGTTCCGTCGCCTGCAACCAATCCAAAAAGATAGCCGCATCATATTCACCAATAAAGTTTTCAATCTTTACCTTGATATCGCGTCTAGAGTTATGATTGGGTTGAACTTGCATTTCTCCTCAAAGCCGCGGTCACCGTGATTGTTATATGCATTCCCACGAACTCCATTGTGGCCTCTCCTATGCCTAGGCTGCACATTCTCACACTCATCATAGGCATTAGCATTAACATTATCATAAAACAAATGTGTAGGGATGTAAGGAGGAATCCACCCCTCCAGATGAACTTGGTTCTCGATAGGTTCAACAAGTGGAGGATGGTAGTTACCTGGGTTTACCTGGCCAGCTAAGTGCATATCCTCATCATCATATTCACCGAAAGTAAGTAGAGAATAGGGCCTCAAAGGAGCTTGGGGTGCAGGCTGCGTATGGCCTCTATCCGGCCGTGTGGTTGGTCATGCATTGTTGGTGCAGACGGAGTGACGCCCATAGTAATGAGTATCAGAGTTAGAGTGATCATACATGTGCCACTCAAGTGATTGGTGGTTGCCTCTTGGGGTGTCCGCATGGTCCGAGTAATGACCATTGTCATCGAGGTCTCTAGAGTTGGATCTTAGTTGCTGATGAGCATAGTTTTACACATATTTGCTTGCATATTATTGCGTATGTTCTTAGCAATTATTGTGCTTTTATTCCCAGATCACCCGTGTTTTATGTTCTTTTGCATTTCAGGAACATTTATAGGACCATCATCGGTGTTTAAGCAATTATAGATCAATACGTGTGGAAACGGACGAGAATTCATCAAGATCGGACAAGAGCCCGCGTTGCACACATTGAGCACGACCTGAGTCAAGGCCGTGCTGACCATCACGGCCTAGACTCTGGCCTTGACCAACCATCAAAACTTGGTCTTCAAAATAATAGTTTGGGCACGGTTTCCGTAGCCACCACGGCCTCCAGCAAGGCCCGTGGTGGCCAGCACGGGGAGCAACACGGTCATGGTGAAACCCTAGTTGGTGAGATCCACAGTTTCAGCACGGCATAGACTCCGGCCTGCTGACCAGCACGGCCTTGACCACGGCCGTGCTGAGTTAAATATATAAGAAAAATTCATTTTTCTTAGAGAGAGGGGGAAAAAGAGTGACATTGAGCCCTAGTGGCTAGTTCGGTTTCTGCACAATACTGAGTGCGAGAGAGAGTTGCAGTGAGTAAGAATCCCGGAATCGTAAGATTTCGAGTGCAAAACAGTAGTGGAGCAATTCAAGAGGCAGTTTGGGAGATTAATCAAAGTGTATATCCAGATTTGGAGCTGTTCATCCAATTCGAGAGAAAAGGGTGTACATGTTTTATTTTCATTATTCTTTCATTGTAATTGATTTCCTAGATTATTTTAAATATGAACATGTTTAGCTAAACTGATTTAATCCATTGGGATTTCTTTACTATGTTGGCTTGATATTATATTGTTGGATTGTTTGAGTTGGTTTTGTATTCTTCTTGTTTTCAGTATTAATAAAATAATGCATTATTCATGAGACGTTGTGAATTGTGATGTTTAGATTGCTTTATGAGATTGAGAAATTCGTTTGGCAATTGGAACTTTGAATAACAAGAACTGGTTAATAATCGCTTAGAGATAAGGATAATTAACTAGCCGGATTAAGAATTAACAAAGCTTAATAGAGGCGGATTAAAGCTTAATGCTAATTTAAGAATCAATCGTTAGGAAGAGATTCCAACTTTAGGTTATTAGGTTTAAGAATTCGGTTATCTCGAGAGAGAAACCGAATTGATTAAGAATCATCCACGGGTAGCATAATTAGACTCACCGATCCTTTATCTTTTGTTTGATTGCCAACTAGTTTAGATTCCCTTTGGGTTTGTCTTCTTGTCTTGATTATTTCACTTATCAATTACTCCTGCATCTCCCTTAGGACTTAGCTTGTAGTTAATAGTTAGTTTAGAATTTATTCATCATCCATTTTAGGTTAATATAACAAAGAACAAAGGAGTAACTCGGGCTTTCGCTTTCCGAGGAATACGACCTTGATACTCGCCATTAGTGCTAGGCGCATCGATAGGTACACTTTGCCTTAGATTGTAGCTAACACGAGTAGCACCCATCAAGTTTTGGGCGGCCGTTCTTGGGAATTGTTTGAAAACTAGAGTGAAATTTGCTATTTGTTAATTTAGCCATTTTTTTCTTTCTTATTATTTTATGATTTTTATTTTTATTTATTTATTTATTTTATTTTATTTGTACATATTTATTTAGCTTAAGTTTATGATTCAGATAGTGAATGATAATGAGGTTCAATGCTAAACTCAAAATCTTTGTATGACGCATTGGAAAATGAGAATAGGAATCAAGAGAGTTGTAAAAATTGGGATGCCCGTGCATCTTTAGATGCTCGAGTGGAATCATTTTGCAGGGCTATCGATCAACTCTCTTCTCCTATCCTTTCATCTCAAGTCTTTTGTGAATTTTGTTATGGTTTACATGTGTGTAATGATTGTCCATTGTGCAGTAATTTTACTCCTTATTCTTATAACTGTGAACAAGTGAATTATACGGGCAATTGGCCAAGTGACTCGTATGGAAGCACCTATAATCAAGAGTGGAGTACTCATTCACCCTATGGATGGAGCTTAGATGGCCCAGAACCACCAGAATCTCAGCAACTACATCGAAATTTAATGTTGCACCTTCAACTCAAGATGAAGAGTTAGTGTCAGAGGAGCTGATGATGAGGTTCATAACAAGTCTTGAGGAAAGATTCCAACAAACAGAGAGGATACTTGAAGATCAACAAGCCTCGATTAACAACATAGAGCATCAAGTAGGCTTAATCTTCAAGTTACTAGCGGAAGAGCAATTGAGAACTCCATCAAACGCTGCTGAATTCGAGGAACATTTGAGCGCCATCACTTTGCGTTCAGGTGAGAATTTTTCTAGTTTATCTATTATGTTTGACGATGATGCTTATGTGCAGGACGACTCTTTGAACATGGAGATAGAACCAGAAAAGGAAGAGGCAAACATGATCCCTCTGAAAGACTATCAACAGGAATGTACAGTTGATGATGTTGAGTTGCAGTTAGAGGAATTGTTGGTAGATTTTCCACAAGTCCCTTCGATGATGGAAGATGAGCACGAGTTATCCAATGAAGAAGTCTTGGAGGAGCTTGAGTTTCTTCTAGCAAGTGAACCAAGCCAGGGACTGAAGAAAACCATCGACACTCCTGAAGAGATTGCCCAACCATCGATCCTTCCAATTGTTGAAACTCTAGCTTTCAAATTGGAAGAGCCCCTAGAGCATCATGACTACGTGCAAATATATGAGGAGCGAGTTTTGCCCATCATCTTGGCATTGCTTGGTATCGGGAAGAGGAAGTTGACGATTATCCCTCTAAGCAGATATTTGAAGCCATTTGCTTAGAAGAAGGATGGATGGTCGCCAATCCCCACCGTTTGCTTTTCACCATGAGTCCAGCTAAGAAGACTCATCACATCAAAAAGAAGCGCTTTTGGGAGGCACGCCAAACTTTATCTTTAATCTTTAATATTTTAACCTTTTATTTTGAAACATTTTATTAGTTTTAGTTTTCATATTTTTAGTTTCGATTTTATTTCTTTATTTTATTACTTTCAGATTCTACCGAGGAGGCACTGAATTTCCACAACATCAGCCTCGATGGATGATCAGGGCAGTCCCCTAGATCTTTTTATTTTTCTGCATTTATTTATTTTATTTTTCATACATGTCATGCACTTGGATTATATTGCCTTTGTTCTCTTAGTTGAGCATTCCATGCGGGGTATCCATAACATTTTACATTGAGGACAGTGTGTTCTTCAAGTGTGGGGTGCTTATGGGTAAACCTTAATCTCTCATATGGATTTTTAATATATCTGAAATTGCTATGGCTAGGTGTTGTGTATTTTTAGGGGATGTTAGGACACTGTGTTTTTATGCACTTGAGTATGCTATTTTTGAGCTGATTGATGACTTGATTTATAGAATTGTAGTTACTTTTCTTTGTTGTTCATTGTCCTTGGAAAATAATTTATGGTGTTTTACACATCAACCTACTTAGGGTTAAACCTAGGTGTTATTTAATTGTTTTCGAATTGTCGAATTTTAACTTAGAACGTTGATAATATCATATGCATGTGTTTCTTAAGTAATGATTCAATTAATGATTTTGCGAACCAACTGCACCTAATACCACACCTGAAAGTGAGATTTTGAGCCAGTTGAGCATTCATTATACTTATGCTCTTTATATTTCTTGTTTGAGTGTGCATTGTACTTAACTTTGCTTCTAGAACTTGCTTTGTAATGCGTGTTGAAGTTACATGAATATTGTGAATACCATGAGATGATTTGGGCGATTTAGGAATCACCACATTTGACCAAAAGTCTATCACCTTATGTTTCCATTAGTTAGCCAGTTTTTGAGCCTTAACCTTTTCTTCATAATCTACACCTATACACTTCAATTATACCATTCTTTACATTTATCTTTCCTTTACCCTTATGCTGGAATTTCTTTCTGTGATTTATTCAACTTTATGTGGGATTAAAATGCTAGTTGCTATGTTGGTAAATTCACTAAATCTTTTTGATATTTTAAATGCTCCCTTTGATCCAATTTGTATTTGTTATTCTTTATGTTTATTCGAGTTGTATGCAGCGGTCGCTAATAAGCTGCTAGTTCATTATTATAAAAAAAAAAAAAAAAAGAAGAAGAAAAAAAGAAGAATATATAATAAACAAATCTCTTTAATTATTTATCTTTTTATTGGATTTAGAGCATTTGCGAGCGTTATTCTATGAAGTAGGGATTTTAGTGGATGATTCTTTTTGTGATCTTAGGCATTTAATCCTTTGAGCATATACTATTGTTTATCGCACGAATTCCAGCACTTTCATACTTCTATCCAAATTTTCGTACCTTTGCCCTAGCCCCATTACAACCTTGGTAAAGACCCTTTGATTCTGGTATTTACTTATTCACAGTAGCGAAGATATGATTTATGAGCAAGCTTATGGTGAGCGGGTCTTGTGCATTTGCTTTAAGGGATTTGTTATTCACCTAATATACACTTTGAGCGACTTGAGTGATCCCTGTGAGGCATTGGTTCATGATGTTTGTGTTGAGTTATCATTTAAGTTACTCATGCATTAATATTATTTCCATTCTTTGTTAATGATTTGTAATTTGATTTATGATTGAGTAACCTTTGAGATGTGTTGAATACTCTCTGTTGTAGACTAGGGGCATAAACTGAAAGGAATTGCTAACTGTAGTTTTACGGGTTGAGTTGTTAATTGCTTGAGGACAAGCAATAGCTTAAGTGTGGGGTAATTTGATGAGCATAGTTTTACACATATTTGCTTGCATATTATTGCGTATGTTCTTAGCAATTATTGTGCTTTTATTCCCAGATCACCCGTGTTTTATGTTCTTTTGCATTTCAGGAACATTTATAGGACCATCATCGGTGTTTAAGCAATTATAGATCAATACGTGCGGAAACGGACGAGAATTCATCAAGATCGGACAAGAGCCCGCGTTACACACATTGAGCACGGCCTGAGTCAAGGCCTTGCTGACCATCACGGCTTAGACTCTGGCCATGACCAACCATCAAAACTTGGTCTTCAAAATAATAGTTTGGGCACGGTTTCCGAAGCCACCACGACCTCCAGCACGGGGAGCAACACGGTCCTGGTGAAACCCTAGTTGGTGAGATCCACAGTTTCAGCACGGCATAGACTCCCGGCCGTCTTTGAGTTAAATATATAAGAAAAATTCATTTTTCTTAGAGAGAGGGGGAAAAAGAGTGACATTGAGCCCTAGTGGCTAGTTCGGTTTCTGCACAATACTGAGTGCGAGAGAGAGTTGGAGTGAGTAAGAATCCCAGAATCGTAAGAGTTCGAGTGCAAAACAGTAGTGGAGCAATTCAAGAGGCAGTTTGGGAGATTAATCAAAGTGTAGATCCAGATTTAGAGCTGTTCATCCAATTCGAGAGAAAAGGGTGTACATGTTTTATTTTCATTATTCTTTCATTGTAATTGATTTCCTAGATTGTTTTAAACATGAACATGTTTAGCTAAACTGATTTAATCCATTGGGATTTCTTTACTATGTTGGCTTGATATTATATTGTTGGATTGTTTGAGTTGGTTTTGTATTCTTCTTGTTTTCAGTATTAATAAAATAATGCATTATTCATGAGACGTTGTGAATTGTGATGTTTAGATTGCTTTATGAGATTGAGAAATCCGTTTGGCAATTGGAACTTTGAATAACAAGAACTGGTTAATAATCGCTTAGAGATAAGGATAATTAACTAGCCGGATTAAGAATTAACAAAGCTTAATAGAGGCGGATTAAAGCTTAATGCTAATTTAAGAATCAATCGTTAGGAAGAGATTCCAACTTTAGGTTATTAGGTTTAAGAATTTGGTTATCTCGAGAGAGAAACCGAATTCGGTTAAGAATTCATCCACGGGTAGCATAATTAGACTCACCGATCCTTTATCTTTTGTTTGATTGCCAACTAGTTTAGATTCCCTTTGGGTTTGTCTTCTTGTCTTGATTATTTCACTTATCAATTACTCCTGCATCTCCCTTAGGACTTAGCTTGTAGTTAATAGTTAGTTTAGAATTTATTCATCATCCATTTTAGGTTAATATAACAAAGAACAAAGGAGTAACTCTGGGCTTTCGCTTTCCCGAGGAATACGACCTTGATACTCGCCATTAGTGCTAGACTGCATCGATAGGTACACTGCCTTAGATTGTAGCTAACACGAGTAGCACCCATCAGTTGCCACCGATCATCAATGTCACCGATAGCAGGCCTCTCAATGACGAACTGCAGCCTGTTGGACTGCTTGTGGTGAACATGTTGTTGGTGTGATGATGACGCTACTCCCTTGCTCCTATCATGCCGGGAGTGTTGAAGAACTTGTTGTCCGGCACTAGCGGCTAACGGAGTGTCCGGGACTAAGGAAGGGGGCGCCCCAATAGGCTCATGTTGAGCCTCCATAAGGCGTGTCAAGTGAGCTAGTTGGCGCTCCGTAGTGGCCAACCGTTCAGCCAGAACAATGCACTCAGCCTCGGACTTGTCAAGGCATTCCTTCGTCGCCAATAATTCAGCCGCTTGCACGTCAAGTTCCTCCCCATGCACAGACATAGCAAGAGGTTAATAACAACAAATACAGCAGCAACTACAAGAAGCACAAGATGCAGTCCAACACACTCAAAGTAACAAAATCTCCCGGTAACTACGTGAAATAATCCGTGAGGGAGGTGAAGGCAAAGAAGTGAACTTGTATGCAATAACCTATTCAAGCTAAATCAAGCCTGCAATATTGTCCCATGATGATTAAATCAAAGCAAATAATCAATGCAAGATAAAGTCGTTGATTGATTGTGTTGCATGAAATGGATGTATGCCAACGTCTTCGATCTTTGTGATCGGTCTTGAGTGAATTTTTCTTTTTATTTTTTTATGTTGAATTTTCAACTGCACTAGTGATGGTAACAAGCAAGAAAACAAGATAACAACACAAATTTTAGTGCATTCGTGGAATGCAACCTTGCACAAATTTTCAACTGCACTAATAATGGTAACAAATAAGAGAACAAGGTAACAACATAAATTTTAATGTATTCATGGAATGCAACCTTGCTCAAATTTTAGAAGATGATTGTAGGTTTGTTATAACAACCGCAAATTTATATTCATGCAAGATATATTATGCAACAAAATAATCAAAAGGTCAATATGCTAGATAATATGATAAAGCAAGATAGTACTATTGCATACAAGGAAGTAGGGTGACACACAAAACATAAAACTCTCGGCTTGAATATATCTGAACCCTAAGGACTCTTTTCTTTTGTGGTTGGAAAGTTTCGAACAGCTATGAAAAAATAAGGAAATGGAAACACATGTGAGGGTCAGAAATATAATGGGAGAAATTGAAACAAGAGAATGATGAACAACACGTCGTACCCCTGGAAGGTGATACCAATTTGATGCGTTAGCCCCTTGGAAGGCTAGCTTGAGTCGGATCTAGGTAGGATATGTGGCAAGGCTTCTCTTGTTGACGTCTAAGACGACTGTTGATAGAAGGAGGCGGAGGACACGTCCACAACCTTGGAAAGGAGGAAGCATAATTCTCACTTGTTGGATGATTACGGGATGTAATTGTGGACAAGAGAAGGCCAAAGTGACGTAGGCAGGAGGTTGGTCACAATTCCACTAATTGAAGGTTGAAAGTGGGCATAATCCCACTATCACAATTCAAAGATTGAAGGCCAAAGTGACGTAGGTAGGAGGCTGGTCATGATTCCACTAATTTGAAGGTTGAAAGTGGGCACAATCCCACTATCACAATTTGGAGATTGAAGGCCAACCACGTTACAATGAAATTGGGACGAACAATGATTGAAATTGAACACAATCCCACTTTCACAATTCGAGGAATTAAAGGACAACCATGTTGTAATGAAAATGGGATGAAACAATGAATGAAGATGGACTTAATTCCAAACAATAACGTAGATTAAAGGATGATAGTGTTTAAGAATAGGGACGGCACAAATAAGGAAGCCAGCGTCAAAGACAAGGGGTGGAGTCCAAAGCTCTCAACAATACCTTGTATAAAATTCGACGTGAGAAAATAAAAGAAGACCAATATCCCACATATATGGGAACCCTAAACCTAAATTTCTAATAAAGGAAAACAAGCTAAATAAATACAAAAAAAAAAATAACAATACAAAACTAAAGATGAAAGTTAAAGTTTGGGAAGTCTCTTCATGCCAAATAGACAATGATAAAATCTTGAAGGTGGAAATGGAAATTGAGGACGCTCCATTCCTTGCAAAGGCCTTGGTGACAATGCTCGAAGTGGCTTGAGTAATAGCTTTGGCACGAGCCCTCGTGATAGGTCCGTTTGAACGAACGCTCAGCATGTCTTCCTCTTGAGCCTCCGTCAATGTCAATGGTGGAACTGCATCATTCAGGGCCCCACCTGCTGCAGCGTCTACCATCTTCCTAGTAGCAAGGTTCAAACTGTTGTAGAAGGTCTGGACCTGCATCCATACTGGTAGTCCATGGTGCGGGCAGCACCGGAGCAAATCTTTGTACCTCTCTCAAGCATCGTACATGCTCTTGTCATCGAACTACATAAAAGAAGATATCATTTCTCAATTTAGTAGTTTTAGCAGGAGGAAAGTACTTATATAAAAAATTTTCAACCAACGATCTCCATGTCATAATAGTATTGGCTGGGAGAGACTATAACTATCTTTTCGCTCGGTCCTTCAGGGAAAAAGGAAACAGCCTCAACCAAATGGCATCATCAATTGTTCCATTTATCTTGAAGGTGTCGCAGATCTTTAAGAAGTTGGAGATATGAGCGCTTGATCCTCACTCGGTAGTCCCCCAAATTGTACACTATTTTGCACCATCTATATCACGTTTGGCTTTATTTCGAAATTGTTGGCTCCCACAGGTGGTCGCAATATACTCGTCTGTGTCCCCTCAAGGGAAGGTATAGCAAACTCGTACATTGTCCTGGCTTCATCCGCAGCCCGATTATTGTCTCCCATCCCTGCTGGTCTATTCACAGGGGCTTCAAACTCTATTTGCGCCTGCTCTTCTTCTTACATATGCTTCCTCAACAAATGGAGGGATCGCTCTGGTTCAGCAAGAGGGTCTACAGGAGTAGGATTAGCGCTCTTGGTCATAAACTTCCTAAAATGGAAAGGCAGCAACTAAAGAACACAGGAATAAATACAATAATAAAGAATATATATAGAAAAAATGAAAAGACAAAAAATAAAAATGGCTAGATTAACACAAACATAAATTAACGCTAGTTCACACAAAAGTTTCCCCGGTAACGGTGCCAAAAACTTGATAAGCTCTTTGTGTAGCTATAATCTAAGGCAGTGAACCTATTAATGCAGGCTAGCACGGTGAGTATCAAGGTCGTATTCTCGGGTAAGGGTGATCCTAGAACTACTATAGCACCTTATGATATCTAACCCTAACAAAATCAATGAAGTTTCTACTCTATGATTAAATGTAAACAAGTGGTTAACTAAGTGTCAGACAGACTGAAAGGATTTAATGAAACAATCAAAGGAAAAAGCAAACCCAAGTGGACCAAAGCTAGTTGGATTTTAGTGAAAATAGAGATTATATTGATTACCAATTGCAATTACCCATGGACGAGTTCTTAACTGAATTCGGTTTTCCTCTCGAATAACCGAATTCCTAAACCTAAGAACCTAAAGATTGGAATATCTTCCTAATGATCGATTATTAAATTAGCATTAAGCTTTAACCCACCACTATTAAGCTTTGTTAATTCTTAATCCAGCTAGTCAATTACCCTTATCTCTAAGTGAGCATTAACCAGTTCTTGCTATTCAAATTTTCAATTACTAAATGAATTTCTCAATTACATAAAGGAATCTAAATACCACAACTCACAACATCTCATGAATAATGTGATTTCTCATTAATAATGAAAGCGAGAAGAGACAAGCATTGATAATCAAAGTCTCATAAGCATTAAAAATAATCCAACAACATAGGAACCCCAATGGGTTTAACAAAATTTAGTTATTCATACTAATAAGCAACATAAAGTAAAGAACAAATTCAGAAAAGTAAATTGAAGGCATGTACACCTTTCTTCTTCAAGTTGAATGAAAAACTCTAAATTTCCAATTCCGAATGATGAACCCTAAATTGCCTCTTGAATTCCCCAAATCTCCTCTTGATCTTCAATTTGATGTTAAAACCAATGTAATCCTTCCTTAGATGAAATGGTCTCCTAAAGTAGAGTATTGAAGTCTAGGAAAAGATGGCTTATGCATGTATGTGTGAAATCAAGTCAGAAAATCGACCCCTAACCCAATAAATCGCATTTGCCTATATAAATCTCTCGATGCTAATCGGCCGTGTTGGACCTCCGCATCCTGCAACATAAGGCTTCATCCCGGCCGTGCCCTCACCGATGTTGAGCCACCACGGGCCTTGGTGGAGGCCGTGGTGGCTTCGGATACCGTGCCAAAAGGGCACTCTTGAGGGTCAAGTGTTGATGGTTCAGCACGGCCTGAGTCCAGGCTGTGCTCAACCTTGGAATGCTAGTCCTTGCTCAATTTTTATGGATTCTGGTCCGTAATTGCGCGTATTTCCCTCGATTATCGATAATATCCATTGATAATGACCTGAAACATGAAAGGAACTAAAACACAGGTGATTCTGGCGTAAAACAAGATAACTATGCATAAAAATGTAAGCAATTGGGCATATAAACATGTATAAAATGATGCACATCAATAAGGCTGAGCTGCCTTATGAAATTCAGGTCTAGAAATTCTTTCTTTTCTTTCTTCTCAAGCTTAAGATTAGGCTCTATTTTTTCTTCCTTTCGTATGCTCTCCTTATTGATTTGCACTAATCCATCATTTTTAGGTGTACCTGCATAAGAAGAAGAATTCTTTTTAGTTTCCATGATAATTACATTATCAACAACCTCACCTTTTCTAATAGTAGTAATGGGATTGTCTTGTTCAGGTTGACTTGATAGTTTCTCTTTATTGAGCTCTTGAACAACTTCAACAATTTGTCCCATTTGAGCTTCTAAACATTTCATTGAAGCCTCAATGGAATCTATCTTTTTCTTATTCCTCTCCATCCTATCCTGAGAAGCCATCATAAATGATTGAAGTGTTTCTTCCAAACTTGGCTTCCTTTATTCATTAGATCGAAGAGTTTGTTCTTGATCTTGAAAGAAGGGATTGGAGTCCCTTTGGAATTGAGGATATTGGTCTTGGTAATGAGGTTGATATGATTTCTCAATAATTATGGTGGGTTTTGGTAATTGTATTTTTAAGAAAAATTTAGATGGTTTCTCCAACCTATGTTATATGTGTTGGAATAATGGTCATTCATAGGATGCATGGGTTGGTAAAAATCCATTAAATTTATTTGGTCAATATATATTTCCTCTATAATTATCAAAAGATGAACATTAGCACCATGACCATAAATACCACAAATATCACATATCTCATTATTTGGTGAGTCTTTTGTTGAAGCAAGCATCTTAACTTGCTTAGTCAATTCAGCTAATTGCATGGCCATCTCACTACTAGCTACTACTTCACTTACTCCTACTCTTTTTGTCCTCATACCTTTTTGTTGAGAATTGGCTCCTAACATCTCAAAGATGTCATAAACTTTATCAGCTGTCTTTTCTAACACAGCACCCCTAGCTGCATTATCAATCATACATTGATATTATTATGTCAATCCATCATAAAATGATTGGTTATTTATTAGGAGTGGGAATCCATGGTGTGGGCATTGCAATAAAAGTGATTTGAAGCGATCTCATGCTCATGAAAAGATTCAGCATCCTTTTGATAAAAATTAGAGATTTCAACTCTTAATTCTTTGGTCTTTTGATATGAGTAAAACCTACTCATAAACTTTTGACAAACTTCATCCCAAGTTCTCAAAGAATTAGGAGGCAAGGTCATTAACTAAGCCTTTGCTCTTTCTTTCAATTAATAAGGGAAACACCTCATTCTTAATCGATCTTCATTTAGTCCAGATAATGGGAAAGTATGAACTATAGCATAAAACTCTCTAATAAATGTTAATGCATCCTCATTAGGCATACCATAAAATGAAGGAAGTAAATTAAAATGAATATTCTTAAGTTCATAATTCCTAGATGCATCACCTAGAATTACACATAATGTAGTGTTACCAATTTTAAATCGTGCATAATCTTTCATAGTCATTCGCCTTTGAGCTTCTATTTTTCTTGGTGGGTTTGCTATGATATCAACTTCTTTTTTTGATTCTTCTTCAATCTTTTGAGTTGATGAATCACTTGATTTAGTTTTTCTTCTTTGTATACAAAGTAAAAAAAAGTTTCAGATTAAAAAAAAAAACTAAAAAATAAAATTTAAAAAAAAAGAAAAACACATAAATAAAATATAAAATACAAAATACAAAACAAACAAATAAAATAAAAACACATAAACAAAATAAATTACAAAACACAAAACAAACTAACAAACACAAGACACTTTGATAATCAATCAATATAATAGATTTAGACACAGTTCCCCGGCAACAGCACCAAAACTTTATGTGTCTAATTTAGTACTCGCAAGTGTTCGAACCGTTCCTATAATAAGGGTAAGTTCACCACGAGGTCGATCTCTCAAGGAACTATGAGGCCACTTATTATAAAGACTAATTATCAATACAAAACAATAAAAGTAAATTTAAACACTCTAAATCAGTATGTTGAGAGAGTAATATTCATAAAGTAAAGTAACTAAATAATAATTAATGCAATGCAAATGCAAATGCTTGTGATCTAAAACTATATGCCAAAGATAGTATTTAGTCTAGCCATTTACTTAGTAATTTTCTTATTTTACTTTAAGCCTAGATCTAATGAATGAGATGGTGATGTAACTTTTTCCTAAGTCACTCAAGCTAATGATGTAACTTAGGTTTCTTATACCAACATATATTAAAGTAAAGATGATGTTTCTAATACTTTTAACTTAAAGATTTTCATAACAAATATTATTACTAAATTGATATGATGGTAAACCAATAATAATGGATGAAACTAATATATATATATGAAGGTAAATAAACAAATAACAAAATCCATACAGAAGTAAAAAAGGCTAAACTAAACACTTATGAAAACTAGCCTAACATATTTAATCCAATGATCATGGTATTAAGTAGAAAGACATAAAATAACACTGAAAACTAAAGCTCTATTTAGATCCAGAATTTCTTCAAGTAGGAAGATGATTGGTCCTCACTCTCCACTTCTTGAAAAGCTCCTTAGATCTTAAAAAGAGTAATGAAACTAAATTAAAGTTTTCATGAAGAACTGTAGAGAATTATGGAGAAAATAATGGTGGGCAGGTGTAGAGAGCAGATAGGAGAAAACTCTTCTCCTCGAATTAGGTTTTGCATAAATATATATAGAGAAGAGTCATCCTCTAAATAAGTCTCTCTAGAGTATCCAATATAAGTCTATCTAATAGATAAGACTTTAAGTATCTTTATCTCTACCAAATACTATCCAATAAATAACTCTTAACATAAATCCTAATAATTGTACAAAATTACTAAAGTATCTCTTGGGCCTTGTAATTAGCAGTCTATGCATCTTAAACTTGGGCCTTGACACAAACATATCCAATTAAGCTTCTTTTTGAGTATTTAGCTCTATATTTTCCTCTTTTGATTAATACTACATGAAAATAGACAATTAAGCTCAAGTGAGGTAAAAGCACATATTTTCACCATATTATATATAGAAATATATCATTAAAGCTCTAAAATATCCTTAAATATCTATATATAATTTGGACCGATAAAAAAGAACGACATAAAAAAAAGCTTAGGATTCACAAAATAAAAGGAAAGAGAGCTCTAGATAAGCTCACTGGTTTACTCCTGCTCTATGCTTCCAGTTCTAGACAAAATCAATAATAAAGTTTGTTTATATTTATTATTTAAATAAATAATTAAAAATAAATTACTAGCATAACTTTTTTATTTTTATATATAATTTTTAATGCGTTGTTTTTTTTATTTTTAATTTATTAAATAAAATTATTTTAGTAATTATTTATTAGTTATAAATATATATTAATACTTAAATCTTTAATTTTGAAAGCATAAGCATTGTTTTGTAAATTGGATTTCAATCATGAAATCACAAAATCAAATATTGAATTTCACAACTTAAAAGTCTTTATTTGATTTTTATGTCAACAATTAACTAGTGTTTGGCTATAATCTACAACTGTATTTAATAGTTACATTTTGTCTTTATTGAATCGAATTCATCCAACTGTCATGAATAGATAGGAATTCAAAAGCTAAAATTTTCTCAGGACTTCCTTTTGGAAGAAGAGAGTACCAAACAATCCACGTGGGGCAAATCAAGTCCCCACTAGGAAAAGAACAAACCAAACAAGTGAATGGATAGCTACAATATGATGGATAACTACATTAGCTCCATGCACTATTTGAAGTTATATATAGAGAGAAATTTATTATATAGATTAAAATTTCTTTTTGCATGTCATCATGTCATTCTCACCCTACCCATAACATAAGGTTAGAGAATATCCCAATAAAAGAATTGATACTATTACAAAAACAAATTTAATAGAAACGATTTGAAAAATGAAAAGATTAATATGCTAAATTAAAAAAAAAAATGTTAAATTTAATCTTTTAATTACAAACAAAAACAACCCATAATATTAGAGCACCTCGAAGTGATGTTTTCTATTTATTTTTTATTAAATTATAAATGATTAAATATTTATTTTAATTTATCTTATAATACATTTGTAATTCAATAATTTTTTTAGCTTATTTTTTAACTATCTTTTATTAATATAATAATAAAAAAAATAAGAAGAGAATATGATATTTTTAAAAAAAATTAAGAAAAAGATAATAAAATATACTTAAAAACCACTTTCTCCCTCGAAAAAGAATACGACTCTTAAAGTATTTTAGAAAATAAGAATGAATTAGAGTATCTCTCCAATAAGCTCTTAAATCATTTTTTTTTATATTATAGAGTATCAAAACATTAGAGCATTTCCAACAATAATTTTTATATGCGTCTTTATTAAATTATAAATAAATCATTTTCTATTTTAATTTATCTTAAAATGAGTATATATTCAATGATGCTCGCCATTTTACTCTGTAATTAATTTTATATTAATAAAATAAAAGAAAAAATAGATGAAAAAAATATAAATCTTTAAAATTAACAAAAAATAATGAAATATATTTAAAAGTTATTTTCTTCCTTCTTAAATTTTAAAAAAGAGAATATGATTCTTAAGTCATTGTAAAAAAAATGGATAAATTAAAAATATTTTCAAGTTTAATTTTTATATATATTCTCTATAATAAAGAGGAATTATAATTTAAGAGTTTGTTAGGATGCTCTTAGAACTCCAAAAGACTCTATAATTCATTCTCATTCCTTAAAATGACTTAAGAGTCAAATTTTCTCTTTTTAGATTTAAAAAAAATGATACTTAAATATATTTTATTATTTTTCTCATTCTTAATTCATTCTCATTTTTTAAAGTGATTTAAAAATTAAATAATTAATTTTTTTATTTTAATTTATTTTAAAATATGTGTATTCTAACAATATATTTTTTTATTTAATTGATTTTTATTAATAAAATAAAAAATTAATAAAAGAGAAAAGAATTAAAAAAGTGAGAAAAACAACAAAATATACTTAAATATTAATTTTTTTAATTCAAAAAAAATTAAATATAAACGAGTCACCGCTAAACGGATAAGCATTTACAACGGGTAGCTACATATAATTTGGGAACTGCCATTTCATCATTATCTTTGTATATCTATTTTCTAACAAGATAGCGTTGCTCATTCTTCTTCTCATTCTTCTTCTCTCTTCATGATACGTTCCCCAATGGGCCATTCATTTCGTTTCTCGAACACCATTCATTCCTTTTCTCGAACACCATGACTGCATATATATTAATTTATGAAAACATAAAGATATCATCTCATAATTTAAAAAATTACATAATTAACACTTGAGATTTATCTACAAATGGTAAGAGAGTTTACTCTTGAAAGTGAGAGGTCCTCTGCACTAGGCAAATTTTTGTCTTTATGATGAGTGTAAGGGGTTGATTTCTCTATTATATAGTCTATGACCTATTGGCCCTCCAATAAAAAAAAAAGAGAATTACATAATTAAATTGAAAATTTTTGGTTACTAAAAGTAGGTTTTTTGCATGATTAGCTTCCACAGTTCTGAAATATAAGTTTAGAAATGAAAAATATTTTATTTTTATATTTGTTAAAATAACTCTAAAAGAAAACAAGAATTTATTGAAAGATATGATAATATTATAAATTGGTTAGAATGATTGAAATGGGATTTTATCATGTCACGAGGGGAAAAAGTTCTTAGTGTACTCGGTTAGCATTTATTGCTAGGACTTAAATTCAATTTAGAATCGGGCGCTAAGAAATTGATATTATGTATTAAAAAGAAATAAAGGGTTGTAATTAAAGAATGTGTAGATAAGTGGTTTTTTTAACTTAATTAAGTTTTCGAGTTTAAATCTTAGATATATAATTGTATTAAAATTCTTGAGATAATATTTTACCATCCATGGAAATTCTATATTGTATATGATTGTCTATTCTAGTGCAGAGTGTAATTAGTAAATAAAAGAGATAGATGAAAACTGAAAGCTTTAATAATTAAAACTTATAGAGAGTTTAAATATTTTATTTTTCTTGTTAAAAGAAAAGATATAATGCAGGTACAATGGTTTAAGAAGAATTTCTTTCTAAATCTTATAAAGAATAAGCTTAATAGATGAAACTCTGCTCTTTGTAATTTTCAAAACTAACTTATGCCTTCATCTTGGTTAATTTTTCCCTTTTAATAGAACTCCTGCAGTGTTCTTTCCCATTACTAGAGGTGGACGTCAGCTCATCTTCCCATAAAGTGGTCTAAAATATAACGATACTAGCTCATCTTCACGTGAAGTTGTCTTTATCCTTTTGTGTCAGCAGGAAAAACATTTTAGAAGTAAAAGTATAGAATTTTAAAAGTTTTGTACAATATACTTTTTCTTACTTGGACCGCCTTGTTGTGTTTTCAGTCTATCAGTCTAAAGATAAATATATCCAAGCCCAAGTTTTACATTTTATTTGTGGGTGGAAAATCTCAAAGTAGCCGTCTTTGTTATCATCTCCCAAATTGATTTCAGGCTCAGATGACGATGAGGCTTTAAAGTAGCTAATTCTAAATCTATTTCACAATATTTGAGACATTATTGTGTAAGTACCCATTTTCGGAATCTAGATATCGAGGAAATTGCAGAAAATCCGATAATGAAAGTTGTTGCTTCTTCCGATTCTTGTAGGTTAAGGACAGTCAAATTCCAATTATGGTACGAGTTATTGAGCTAAATATCATTTTTGAAATTAAACTGGGCTAAGTTGATAGAAAAAGATTAAGTTTTGGGATGAAAATTAAACCAATTAAAAAGTTCAGGGACAAAATTGCAAAAGTCCTTAAAAATTCCCAACCCATAGCCAATCGGCTCTGTGTACAGCCGATCAACTTTGTCTAGAGCTAGCCAGCTTTACACAGTTCCAATTGGCTAAAAGTTGGGCTTTAAGTTATTTTTTTAAGTATTTTTCAACTTTAAACGTCGATAATTGTTAATATACACTTTCTTTAATGTTTTTTATTGAAAACTATGTGAATTTTAAATATTTTTTATGATTAAATGAATTTTTATCAATAATTATCGCTTAAACAATTTTGATAAGTCCTTCATAAGTTCACATTTCTCTCGCCAAGTCTAGGCCTGAAAGGGCGGCTTAGACAAAAGTTAAGACAAAAAGAAATAAAAAAAGAAAGAGTAAAGCCTATTAAGCTCAAAACCTAAGGCTTAGACAAAAATTAAGATAAAGAGAAAAAGAAATAAAGAAATGCTTGCTAAGTTGAAAACCTGAAAAGGCGGCTTAGACAAAAATCAAGGCATAACAAAAGAAAAGATTTGGTTGCTATGTGCATGAGATTATAGAAAAAGCACAACTATCAATACCACCAAGGCAAACAATTCAATCCTTGCAAGCTTGAGTCATCATTAGACCCATGCTTCCTGTTGTTACCATGACTTTTATGTCTCTAATATACATCATCATCTTCATCTCTTTCTATCATACATAAGGCTCCATGCTTGACCTGTCAAAGCGTCCATCTTTGTTGATAAGTACTACAGTGCCTCTGTCCTAACCAAAGGATAATTTTTAGAAATGTATTGCATGTCATATATAATATGCATATCACACAACTTCACTTAATGTGATCTCTATGTACTTCTATATGATACTAACTTGTAACAGGAAAATGCTTGATCTACACTCAAGTTTACTTCCCAAAGCAAAGATTATCAAGTTTGCCTTCCGAAGTGGAAGATCATTAGTTTACTTTTTAAAGTGCAAGCTCACCATCCTATTTTTTAAAAGTAGAGAATCAGTTTAAGTTTTAAAGAATCGACACACGTCTCGAGACGGAAGTAATCCAAGAGAGTAAAGCACATACTAGTCCATCATCCGAAAATGGGAAATTTACCAAATGATAACTCAAAGCGGAATACTAGTCTAACATCCGGAAATGGGAAATTTACCAAATGATAACTCAAAGAGGAATACTAGTCCAACATCCGGAAATGGGAAATTTACCAAATGATAACTCAAAGAGGAATACTAGTCCAACATCCAAAAATGGGAAATTTACCAAATGATAACTCAAAGCAGAAATCACACTATTTGCTTCTCAAAGCAGAAATCATAACTCTTTACTTCTATAAGCGAAAGATAACCAATAAAGCTCAATAGAGGAAGTGCCCATCATCTGGAATTTTACGAAAATGGATGTGATCCCTAAATCAAAGCAAGATAGAAAGTCTACATCAGCTAGCTCACACAACTACATTTATCTTGAAGAGTGGTCTTCAAGATGTAACGGGCATAGTCCCTAGATTAGATGGGCGTGGTCCCTAAATCAATAGGGTGTAGTCCCTAAATTAGATGGGGTAGTCCTTAAATCAAGGTATGATGGATGTGGCCCTTAAATCAAGTAATGACGGGCGTGGTCCCTAAATCAAGGTGTGACAGGCGTGATCCCTAAATCAAGGTGTGACGACCATAGTCCGTGAATCAAGGTGTGACGGGCATAGTCCATATATCAAGTGTGTATTTATCTTGAAGGGTGATCTTCAAGAGGTAATGGGCATCGTTCCTAAGTCAAAGCTAGGGATTTCTGCATGAATTTACCTTAGAGGATGGTCTTCGAGATGTCACGAGCTTACAAAGTGTAGCTTCTATAAATATATATCCTTTTGACCTTATCCTTATTATTTATGATTTGTCTCAATTTATTTCACTATGAATTTGTTATTAATCTTGAAAACCTAGGGGCTAAATGTAAGCACCCATTTATCAAATTTAGATGTAGAAGGAATTCTGAAAAATAGGGTGATGAAAGTTACTACTTCTTCCAAGTCTCGTAGGGTTCAGGATAGTCAAATTTCAGTTAGGGTTATGAGCAATTGAGCTAAATATCATTTTCTGAAATCAAATTGGACTAAATTGAAATGAAAAATTAAGTTTTATGGGTGAAGTTGAACCAATTAAAAAGTTTAACGACTAAATTGCAAAAGTCCTTAAAATTTGCCAACCTAGAGCCAATCAGCTCTGCGTACAGCTAATTGGCTATACCTAAAGCTGATCGCCTTTGTGTAGAGCCGACCGGCTTTACATAGTTCTGATTAGCCAAACTCGGGCTCTAACATCATTTTAAAGCATTTTCCAATTTTAAACGTCGATAATTATTAAAAAATATGATTTCTAGAAGGATTTTATTGATAACTATTTGAATTCTAAATATTTTTATGATTGAATCAATTTTTATCAATAGCTATCTTCTGAAGAATTTTGATAAGTCCTTGTCAGCATCCGTTTTCCGGATTTAGATATCGAGAGAATTACAGAAAAATTGATGACAAAAGTTACTGCCCTTCTTGTGTCTCAAGAAGTTGAGGATGGGAAAATTCCAATTACCATTGTGAATAATTGAACCAAAATTAGTTTTTGAAATCAATTTGCACTCAACTGATAGAAAAATTAAGATTGAGGAGTGAAATTACAGTTTTTAAAAGTATAGGGACTAAATTGTAAGAAATTTTAGAACTTTTCGGCCCTCGAGCATAACGGCTCTATGTAGAGCCGAGCTAGTTGGCTTTACACATTCCCGATTGGCTCTTATTTTGGTCTTTGATGTCGTTTTATGTATATTTTTTACCTAAACGCCAAAAGAGTCTTCTAGAAGATGTTATCAATAATTATTTGAATCTAAAAAGACCTTATTTTGATATTTATCAAACTAAACATCTGATAATTTTTATTTTAATTATTGATATTATCTGATGTTCTAGGTTTTCCTAAATCCTACTGCTATAAATAGAAAGCTACGCTCTAGGTTTAGGGTTAGTAAATAGGAGCAATTATTAGCTATTATCAGTATTTTGTCATTTCTTTAAGCAGTCGATAGGATGAGTAGAATCCTTCTGGCTTCTAAGAATAGCAGTAAACTCTTAGATCATAGGGCATAGCTCTTGCCCATTAAAGCGTAAAGCATGATCTTTTGGGCACTAGAAGTTAGTAACTGAGTGAAGAAAACCATAATCAAGCTTGGTGTGTTGCATTGCATTAAAGGAAGAAAGGTGAAGCTTCCCCAGTTTGATCCACTTATTGCCAGTTAGGGTTTTAAGGGCTTTGACACTTCTTTAAGTCATGGTTTTTTATTAAAGAAGAATGAAATGCCTATGAGGAAGTTAGAAGGGGTGTACGCATATTTATGGGCCAAAAGTTAGCGTTAGAATCAGACTCTACAACTGCAGAGCCAATCAGTTTCATGTACAGTCGATCGACTCAACTCCATAGCCGATTGGCTATGTGATGTCATTAGGCCAGAATCTTCAAGCTTTTTAGGTTTTTTGGGCATTTTCAGGTCCTGTTCATTCATTCAGATCATGTACATGGTATTCAATGATAAAATGACTCTGAACATTGCCTCAATAATAAAAAATGCAAAATTTTATATCATAAAAGTAATGTCATACAGAGCGGAAAAAGAAAAAAAATATAAAGAGAGAGCAGTTAATCTAAAATCAGAAGTCATCAAGGCTCTCTTCCGAGTCCTTATCCCTTCGTCAGAGTCAGCCTCTATGCCTTAGGTTTGAAGAGTAGATAGTTGAAATGTCAAGTTCTCGATCTAGCGCTAGTGAGTCTCGATCTGACGCTGACGATCATCCATTTGCCCCTGCAAGCCCTCATGATTCTTCTACAATAAAAAGAAACCCAAAGGAATTAGTTATTGCATTTCATAACATACATGCATACATTTTGCATTTTTATTGTTCTCTTACCCTGTAGTCTTTGCCGATGATAAAGAACTGTCTTCTTGCAGGTATGGTGAGACAATGTACGTGCTCAAACTAATCCCTTTGAATCTATATGGTTACATGTATATGCATTACTAACGTTATAGGAAAAGCAAAAAATGTAAAGCACTAAAAAAGACAACTCACATGTGTACAACCGCTCAGAGTGAACTCTGGAGGAAGGCTCGACTCTAAAGTCAGCGGTGACGGACGGTGCCAGAAGGACTCTAATAGGACACTGTAGGGTTCAAGAGGAATGGGATACTTCCAAGAATCACATTTGACACCACCATAGGAGGTGCCTCTGAAGCATCAACTATGGATGAGCCTGAGATATGAGTGGGCCTAGAACGGTGAGTGGATTGCCCTTTTGTCGACTCAGAAACCTGAGGCGCAGGGCGTGATAAGTGAAATAAAAGAGTAATGATCAAAAGGTAGTACAACAGTACTTCAGTAAAGTAAGCGAGGTGAGAAAGTACCTGTGTAATAGTATCACGGTCCAAAGGTACAGGCCCTATCAGTTGGAATATGAAGAAAGTGTAGTTCGTCCTCTAAGATTATATGGTAAGATCTTCGAAGTCATTGTACCTTTCCAGGCTCATCGCCATTTCCTTATCGACAATGCCAACAATCTAGAACATAGATAGAGGAGAGAAAAGCACTTGTCATCTGCTGGACCCTCTGTCCTAGATACCATGCTTGATAAGCAGGGCTAGCTAGGATAAGCCTCCTATGCCCAAGATTTACACTAGACAACATATAAGGATCGTAATGATGACGCTCCTTAAGCCAGTCACCGTGAATCTATAAAAATGCAAAGGTGAGTAATCAAACTCTCAAATTATAAATGTAACTAATGAATCTTTCTTTTACTTGATCCTAGAATATGGAGTTGATCCACATGCGATGCACGTGGACTTGCGTCCACTCTAGCGGAATGCTCCTGCTCAAACCCCAGCGACTCAAGCAAAGGAATGCTCGGGATGTGCTAATAGGCTAGGAGCCTACTAGAAGGCCATTCTCCGAGGCCCATACCTACATCCAAATAGTCAGTTACTTATGGACAAGTATAAGAGAGCAAAAAAATAAAAACTAGAACTTACATGTAGAACGTGCTAGAAGTCATAGAGCCTCCTGCTCCTGCGAATTATGATGTCCATCTGTTGGTAAAGATATGCAGAGAGATGCGGACCCCTAATTGAAGGAGGAGGCTTGGTTCAATCCCTCAAGGAAGCCAAGTAATGGAGGTTCAATGACTTCCCTGAATCGTTGAACAAGGTGGTCTCGAAGAGGTATACAATAAAGGCTAAGACCATCTGATCCACCTCTAGTTTAGACCGAGGGGTGAATCCTCTATAGTGGAGGGGAATACTATGATAAGCAAGGCATTGGGTGTTCTTACACGTAGGGAAGAGCCATAGCAGATTAATGATGAATTGGTCTTGAGCATTGGACTAATAGTCATGGATGGTATCATCAAATGATACATGCATACTTGTGAAGTCGATGACAGTGATGGAAGCAAAGGATAGCGGGAACATGGTTAGCTTTTCGACTAGTGTGTGAAAGGTGTGGTTAGTGTCCATCCACCTCTTGATCAACACATAGACCAAGCTATGATCGATCCTCCCAATAACAAAAGGCAAAGTAGCAACAAACTGATGAAATCCAATGTCATCGATCTAAGCTTGGACAAAGCTTAGAAACTCGTCGAACCACTCCCGTGCACTGTAGAAATTTTTGACGAACTGGATTAAGATAAAATCACTCTAACAAACACAGAAATAGGTATAAAAAACAAAATGCACACATGTCGAAGCTTAAAACAGGTAAGTATATTAATTAATTTTAACATTTTTGCCAAAAGTGGCTAAACAATCGATTTCCAACCTATGCGTGCCTGATCGGGCTGTGTAGAGTTGATCGCCTGTACAGGCTGGGGCACATATTTTCTTTGTTATGCCTAGTGGGTGCTCAATTTAGCCAAATGGGGATTTTTTCCCCTTTCACGAGCCCAAGATCATTCTGGCATGAAATCGGCAGTGAAAAGTCCTAATTTGGTGCAATTGAGGTGCACCCTATGAATCTCAAGGAAGAGCTGGCCATTTTAAGACAAATTATGTGGCATTTGGTTAAGAAATGATAAAGAAATCGAAGAAACAGTAAAATGAGTTCAGAAAGAAAATAGGAAAGAATGGATAAAAGGGTATATATATGTTGTAAGGAAGGCAAAGGTGCCATTTTGGTCCTTGACCTCTTAAAATTACATTTTGGATCCTAGATGGGTAAATTACTAGTGCAGTTCAGAGAAGACATTGATCAATTAAATTATATCTCGAATTGGAATTTGTCAGCTCAAAAATCAAATTACATCGCGAAGTGGAATTCATTAACCCAAAAGCCAAATTCGATACCTAGAAGTGGGAAATTAACCAATCAAGCCGGTGTAGTCCTTTAATCAATTAAGTGTAGTCCTCCAATTAAGCAGGCGTAGTCCTCCAATCAATCAAGCGTAGTCCTCCAATCAATCAAGCGCGGTCCTCCCATCAAGCAAACATAATTGGTTTGATCACCTTCCTCTCTTATCACTGCTTTAATCCATGAGGTTATTGGTTGAGCATATGAGTTAGGTATTATATTTGGGGTTTTGTTTGGGTTTTTTGGTTCAATTTGTATTGCTTTTCCTTTCTCTTTTGAACCATTTATATGTTTTACAAAGATTCTTATGTTAAAAAATCTGGAATTGAATTCTTATCTCTTTTGATAAATTCTATGTCAAAACCAAAGGTTGGAAGAATAGAATTTTGATACATTCATGTTTTTGATGCAATGTTTTTGAAATCAATGTAGTAGATCTACAATCAATGCGAACCAAAAGAATTTTGATAGAGTAAATCACTTTAAATGTTTGGATGCACATGACAATGCTAAGGTTTTTCCTTTGTTGGAATAATTTTTCTAGCAACCATTCCAATGTAAAGAAGTAAATTGGATGATACATTCATGTCCATTTTATTTTTGTTTTAAGATTCTTCTATATCCCATATCTAAAATGCCAATTTCCACTATTATTAGTAGAGTGGGGTTCACTAGGTGGAGGTAAGGGTTTTCTAGCAACTAGATTTTAATTTTTTTGAATGGTTTTAGTATATGCCCATTTATACATGATACTAGAGTTTTTTTGAGCCTATCATGCAAAGGTTAAGTCAAGAGGTTTTATGTTAGGACAAAATTTATTGCATAATTTAAATTTCCTAGAAATCTTTACAGCTATTTCTTATTGAGTTCATATCACAAAATTTGTTTGCAAACTCTAAAGACCTTTTTATTGTAGTTATCATTCCATGTGTGATGTAGTCCTAAAAATCTTAGTTTTGTTGGAATAGGACCACTTTAGCTTTGGATACCACCAAGTCGTTTTCTCTCGTTAGATAGAATAAGGTTTCCAAGTATTTAAAGTGTTGTTCTATAAACTTTGAACATACTAAAACATCATCTATATAAACTAAGCAGAATTTTAAATAAGGTTCAAAAATGTAATTCATTATTCCTTAAAACTCAAAATGAGCATTTTTAAACTAAAAGGTATTATATTCCATTCAAATTGTCTAAATGGGACTGTGAATGCAGTTTTATATCTATATTTGGATTTTAGTTGGATTTGTCAAAATCTTGATTTCATATTAAATCTTGAAAATATAAAAGCTTTATGGAGCTTTTATAATACATCTTTTTTTTTATTAGAAATAGGGTACCTAATCTATTTTAGAGGTTTATAATTGATCACTAGCCTAGGGTTTCACTTTTGATTTCTAAGTTGTTATTTACATAAAAGGCTACACAAGACTAATGTAATATAGATTTTGAAATCAGTCTTTTTTGTAAAAGTTCTTGGATTTCTTTCCTATAATGTTGTTCTAATTCAACATTCATCTAAATAGGCCTAGCTTTTATAGGAATGTTTCTTTCATCAAAGTCAGTTTCATATGGTAAGTCTACCATATGTTGTATTCTATTCCAAAAAGCATTTGGTAAATAATCTCATATTTCATTTTCAATTTTCTTTTGAAAATAAAAAACTTTATTTTTAACCAAGCTGTTTTAGAGTTGTTGCTTAATTTTTTGAAGAGACATATTTTGTTTTAAATGTAATAATTCAGTCGCTTTTCCTTTCACCAGTAACTCATTTTTTTTATAAATTTAATATGCTTTTAAAATATTAAGATTTCGTGTTTGCAATTCTTTTATGAAAAAAAAGAAAATCTTTTCTTTTTTGGTTTTATAATATATACCATCATAGTTTATGGAAAAAGGAGTTATTAGGTTTATAAATAGTGTTCCCAAGATTATAATTTGATGGATGTTTGAAATAATCACAATATATCTTTTTAATTTTATATCCTTTATTTTCTATATATATACACACACACGCATATATATATACACATCTCTAGAACGGTGCATCCCAAAATGTAAAGTGGGAGAAGGGGATCTCATAATTGGAGTTTTGAATAAGAAAATATTTTTACTATTCTCATATTGAAAAAGTAATAAGAGTGAGAGTAATAAGCTTTTATCATCCTACTCACACTATTTTTCTATAGGATCTCCTTTATATTTTCTTCATCGCAAGAGAGTTTAACGACTAATTTCGGAATGGATTGGTACATTTCCTATATGCCTAGGACACCAGAATATCGAACCATGAATGAAGAAAGACATGAGAAAAAAAGCACATTGGCTATTGACCTTAAGGCCTCAATTGTTGACTAAGAGGGACACGGAGGCCTTCATCCTTCTATCCCTTCAATCAAGAGAGAGGAAGGGCAGAGCTTTGGTTTATTCATGCTGTCAAAGAGTTGAACAATAAAAATAGATGGCAAGTACCTAATCAAATTCATCGAGGCATATAAGAATAAGGTTCATGTCTACAGGTCTGTTGGGATGCCTCAATTGTATAAATCAATGTGTGATCGCGGTTTTTTCAGGTGCCTGCTTAGGAGTAGGAGCGACGTGTCACTGTGTCAGAGGTTGTCTCGTCCGTACTAAGCTCGGTTCGAATGTGAGCCGTCCGAAAAGAGGTCTCAAGGGATCACGATAACTGCGATGGTCGCATATTATTAGAGTAGACTAGCAGTTGCCACTCGGGTAAAATAACCGGGATAAATAAAGAGGGGCGAAGGATGGCGGCTTGGATTTCTCGTGGAGAGCCTAACTTTCCTCTCTCGAACTAAAGATTTGGGTTTGAAAAGTTACGTATGTGCTGGGAAAGGGTTAGGCACCCTAACACGCCTGGACACATAGTCTAGCCTCCACTAGACTCTAAGGCTTTTAGTTACCCTAATTGTACTAACCTAGCTTGGTTACTACCCATTTTATTATGGTGGTATTTTTATTATCTTATTTAATCATACATAAGGTGAGGAAGAGAACTTACTAGCCTATCATACATCTACCTAAGAGTAAAGGCACATTAGTCCACTAATCCTAAGGAGGTATATTGGTCCCTTAGATTTTATCTAACATGCCAAGATAACCAAATAGAACCAATTTTATTAAGCATGTGGGTACCGAGATCACTTTATCTTTAAGTAATTAAGTGAATGAAATATGGGAGGTGGGAGACTCATTTTATCTACCCCCCCGTATAACGGGTCCACGACCTGCTAGAAAATACTTCAAATATACAATGATTAATTAACAGGAGTCGGGCCACCAAAACTGCATTAATTTTTCCGACGCCACAACACAACACAAAACACGACTATTGGCAGACGGTCCGATAATTTATTATTTTAACTAACAATCCTTACAATATTTTTTCGAATGCTCAACATAATAAATAAACACATAATTTTATATCAACAAACTCTAAAATCTACGGGCTAGAAAATTATCGAGACGCTTGATCTCTCGGTTGACTCGCCTCCAACCGCCGGAGTCCGATCGACGATCCGAACGCATCTACGGACATGAAACAACATGCTGATGATGATCCTAGCACCTGATCTTTCGATTCGACCCCCAATCATCCGGAGAGATTTACGAATAATCTCAGCCGTCGATTTTCAAAAGGAGTCCGATCGCCAAGAAACCAGTGCCATTGAAAAGCTTGAGCTTAGAAGAGTCCGGATATGCCCTCCGATCATCCATCCCTCGCTGGAACTTGCTGGAAAAGCCCGAAATTATGTCTGCCCCTATTTTATTAACCTCGCCGGATCTTGCAAATCTGGCAGCCTCAAGGGGTGGCGATGGTCGGAAAAGGAAGCCTATAAGTTGCTGATCATTTTGAGCCTAAGAACGCCGCAAATGGTTGCTGGAAACTCCATGATCGGTGGCAAGAAACAACTGCCTATATCTAGCCGCCACCGCCATTGAGCTCACCGACGACAGTAGCACCCCTAGCCGCCATTGCTGCACCACAGATGAGCCTCCATCACTACCGCCACCAATGGTCGACGCCCTCCTCTCTCTTCTTCTTCTTCTTCTTCTTCTCTTTCTTTTCCATTTAGTCCCTCAACTTTTTAATTAATAACAATTTCACCCTCTAAAATTTCTGATTAACCCTTCAACTTTTCTTTAGCTGTTCAATTAAGCCCCTAACTATTTAATTTGGGCCAAATTAAAATTATTGAAAATATAGAATTACTTATTTACCCTTGCTTTTAGAAGTAAAATTACCAAAATACTCTTATCGACACATTCCAAATTAAAATTATTGAAAATATAGAATTACTTATTTACCCTTGCTTTTAGAAGTAAAATTACCAAAATACTCTTATCGACACATTTAATTACAAAAATATCATCCATACAAATTTTCATTTAGAACCCCAATTTAAAACAATTATATTTTAATCCTTACTCCAAAATTAATTGTCAATTTAATCCTAATACTTAATAACTAAATTAATCAATTTTCTAACCATTTCTCAATTAAAATCAACACCATTAGCTAATTAAAATTTACCATTCCTAAATAAATTCTTTTATAAAATATTATTTACTAATTCTTTCATAACTCTCAAATATAGAATTTTAATTCATATATTCATATTGGGAGAAAATTAAGTGACCAAAAGTATAATTTATTTCCCAAGGAATTTACTTAATTACTTTCTTGAAAATCAAACTAATTAGATATAGAAAAATAACTCTCTTATTTTTATCTAGCATTGAGATTCTATTTTAAATCATCCCAATTAAACTAATTAAAAATAAAGTAATATTAATTTAAATAAAAACTCATTATTAATTATTACTAATATTATTATTATTAAAAACAAAACATTTCGGGTATTACAGTTTTTCTCTCTTAGATGTATCACCAACCTTCAACCTTGTCGCCCCATATGCATTTCTAGCCTTTAATCAAAGTCCTTAATGATTTAGAATTTCTACAAAACCCTAACTACCTTCAAGTTGGGCTTTATTATCCGAAATGAATTTTAATTAATATAAAAACTAATCTATGGATAATAAACCCATCATAGGCCTATTATATAAGGCCTATTATCTTTTAATATTAATTAACCTTTAATTAGGCCCAATATATATGAGCTTAAGCCTAATGCATTTTAATCCTCACCTAAAGCCTATTTGTGTGTGAGTAAAAATGTTCCTAACATATTAGTAATAAATATGGATTATGAATTAGACTTCTTTAATTCCATGTTAATCCTCTAATGTAACTTAATCCATATTCGTAGATCAAGATTCACATCTAGTAATGCATCATGACCATCCAAATGTGTAGGAATGATTAAAGTGTTTTAATCAACCTTTATAGTGAACCATCTTACAATGTAATTCAATCCTTTCATTGTACTTTTATCCCAATTGATTCATAGAGTATGGATGCAAGTGTCAACTGTATAATTGAACAAATTATATTTGTTCTTGATAATTGCATATAACATTTTGAATATGATCTATAAAACACTTTTTATAATCTTCATTCATAAAACCTTGGCCAAGGATTTCCATAAAACATATCAAGAATCATCAAGATAAGGTCCCATGACATATTACGTTGGTTAATGAATTCTGTATTGATAGCTTATTATCTTCATATGACTTTTACTATACCCATTGACTATCCCTTACGCTCCATGGATAAGAGAACATAAGATAGTATCAAAGTATAGTAATCCTCATATAAGATAATATATTTTTATCTCAAGTCTAAAGATCACGTCTTACATAATTGTCACAAGAGTATTGTTCATAAACACTTGGGCTAAATTCTATATGGACTACTCAGTAGGGTCATGTTTAAGGAATTTGTGCTTGTAACAGGCACCCATATGCTTATCTCGGAATCCCTATTCCTTAATCTTATAAGATAGATTGCTTACTTCATAAGTGATAATACTTTATGGTAGTCTCGAGCATTTGATCAATATCCAACGATCAATATCTAATTCTTGATCAAACATTGACTATGAACACAGTTTAGGAATGCATGTAATGAGAACCTCATCATTATAAACTCACTTTATAATTTTTCTTACATTTATATTTACATTCCATTATGTTCATCTCTAACGGTTTGGATTATTTCTTGATAATACTCGACTATTGGTACCATTAGAGTCGAACAATGCCTTTAGTATAATTGTATACCATCAATTGTGATGTATAAATTAACACAGATCATCTAATAACTCTTTGTATTTAAGGCATACTCTAACAGTTTTAAGGTTAATATGTGCTTTAATGATGGAATGTGTTTAGTTGGTTGTTAAGACACGATTAGTAGGTGATTTAGGTAAAATGGGTTTAATAATTTTCTATTTATTATGATTCTATGTTATATGTCTAAAGTTATTGATTTTTAAAATATAAACTATGTGATTTAATATGTTTTAAGATTTAAGTGTACTTAGCATGATAAAAGGGTTATTAACATGATTGATAGCATGAGTAAGATAAATTAAGTGTTATGTTTCCCAGTCATTTTCTTTAGTAGATTTAGTATGATCAATTTTATTGGAGGGATAATTTTTGGGTGTTAAGATCAAAATAGAGATCAATTGCACCTTAGGTCAACAATCTCTCCATTTTTTATTTTGATAACCAAATTGATTAGAAATCTAAAATTGATTAAGTATAAGTGCAATTGAATAGTTAATAGCTAACCTTTGAGAACCAAAGGAATAATTCACTTAATAGATTTAACAATTCACTACTCCCCCTCAATATTTTCATTTTCTCCCCCCTAGCTTTTATAACTAAGTCATACTTCTCTTTTTATTTTTAGTAATCACTCTATGCATACTTCTCCCTCATACTTCCTAGAAATCAATTTAAGCATATTTCTTTCCTTTTGTAAAAAATTTAAAAGTAAGACAAAGAAGGTAAATGGCAAAGAAGTAGATCATAAAAAAAATCAAATAAGACTCTATTAATAAAAACACTTTACATATGTGATCAATAGGGATGAATGCATGCATGAGAAAATAGAAAGAGGAAAAAAAAGAATGTAAAAAGAATAAGAAATTAATCTTCTTCTTCTTCATTCTCTTCTTCTTCTTCCTCCTCTTGAACCATAAGCTCCTTGCCTTTCTCTAAGCTACTTGTGCTTGCTTGAGGAGGGGGAATGGGAGCCTCTTCTTCTTCTTCTTCCCAATCCTCCACATGGCAATGGGGGATTTTATGGACTTTTTAGATTTTCACCAAATCCATATGCAAGTGGTGGAGGTAATTCCAAGTCCTCTCTAGTTGCTTTAAAAACTTTTATTCAAAAGAGAGAGAGGGTTGTCCTTGGAAAGAGGAAGAAGTAGGTTCACTTGGCAATCTATGGTCCTTCTTCCTGTTCTTCCTATCATCCACATACTCTCCTATTAGAAGGAAGAATTCCCCATCAATCTCCCATTTAGGCCCAAGTCTTATGACTTTGGCATGCTCAAGAAAGGCTAAACCTAACAAGAGAGGTGAGATAGGAGGGATAAGAAAGGTTTTGTTAAAAGAAGTTAGGACTTGTAGGTGTTTGGCAATTTTAGTGATATAGAAAGAGACAAGAATCACACCTTTTTATGTATTGCTAAGATGAAGAAGATGGTCAAGGAAGAATTTGGAAGTTATAATATGCTTACCATGGATCATGGCATAGAGGAAAAGAAGGTATTTTTGTGGCACTTTTTCAACCCCATTGTCCCTTGCATGGAAGTTAGTAGCAATCATCCTATGCACTAGCAAATGAGTTAAGGATTTGAGGTCTTTGAAGAGAGAGTCTTTGGAATAGGTTTCTTTGCTGGAGATTTGCCTCCAAAATTGAAAAAAGGAGAGAGGCATTTCAACTAGGTTTTTAATAATGGAAAGGTGGCTTCTTTCTTAAAAACCGAAGATGGATGAAAATTAGGTTCTTGAAAGGTTCTTTTTCTCCCCAAATAGTCTAAACTCTATCCTATAGTAGTCATCCCCATCTCGCTTTTTGTTAATCACTAAGGTGGAAAAGAATTCCTTAGTGAGGTTCTCAATCCTAATCCTATGGATTGGGGTAGGAAGAAGTCTCTAAGGCTAAAATTTTCGAGAACTGTATTTACCGTTTGAGATATGCCAAGCTTGATAAGGATCTCTTCATCAAAGAACCTGCTTGGTTGGGTTTCTTTCCTCTCTATTATCATAAATTTGATCCTAGCTTCATCATTGACACCCTTCATTCTTTCCAAGATGGATTGAGAGGAAGAAAAGCCTCTCCCAATTGTCTTTCTTGGCCCCATACTAGTCTTAAAGAAGTTAATAAGAGGTTTGGGAGGAATTGAGGTAGAGTAGAAGAATACTTGAAAGCTTGAATATGAATATATGTAAAAATAATGCAATTCTATGAAATGTGGCTTTTATAGTCTTAGGGGTGGGGTGAGAAAATGATAAAAAATGGGCTAGTTTTATATTAAAACTCATTTTGAATAATACTATAACGGCTAGTTTTTTGCTGAAATCAAGGAGAAACGAGGTCACGCTTTTGAAAAAATTAGTCACGATGGCTATAATCTTAGGAAACCACGGTCATGCTGAGGAATCGCAAGCGCACTTTTAAGGTTAGTTCCAATCTTTCATATAGACCTATAAAGCACAAGCATGCTTTTTGCTATATTAAGAAAGAAATGCAAAAATGTTTTGATGAGAATGCATCATTTGATTTGATGACATGATTTAGTGTGTGAGTATCAAAATGCACAAAAATTGAAAGTGATCTTATGCCAAGTTAATTTTAATATAAAAATAAGAATGCACAAGTACATGGATCACAATGAAAAAACATACACAATTAGCACAACAAAAAATATTGTTTTTTTGCTAGGGTACTTTCTTCTATCTTTCCTAGTTCTCTTTTTACGAAATTCAGTCTTTGGTGATTTAGGGGCTTAGTGAAAATATCAACTAGTTGCTTATTTGTGCCAACATACTCTAGCACTACACTACTATTTTGATATGATCTCTCAAAAAAATAGTATCTAATATCTATGTGCTTACTCCTAGAACGTTGAATAGGATTTTTAGAAAGGTTTATTGTCACAACCCGATCTGTGAGCCCCCGGCCGGTGCTAGGGAATGGGTAAGCATAAGGCCACCGAAACTCATAGCAAGCCTGACTAAACAATAACTTAATTAAAATATGATTTTATCCAATATATCAATATTTCATCCACACAATTACAATAGAATTTATACTGATTCATCAACAATAATAAAACTAATACATCATCAAGTTGTTCATCATGTCGAATAGAAATAATAAGTCTGAATAAAAATACCGCGGAGTATCTCGAATTTTATATAATTAGAAATACAAGAAAAATAGTTATATTAAGCCCGAGGAAAGAACGAGTCGGGCTGCGAAAATGAGAGGAACTGCAGATAACCTAATTGTCACTTGAAAATTTAATTTGAGACTATAAGTCTTGAGAGTGAGTTAAAATCATATAATCTAAAACAAATACAACCATCACTATAAAATAATTATTTAAATAAATATAAATTATCATGAAATAATTAAAATGCGTGTCAAGTCATATTTCAGAAAATTTTAATTTAATAAATGCAAGACAAGAACATCAGCAGAACCTTATACTCCAATTATATCAGCCAATCGACTCTCTTATTTCTAATAAGACTGGCGCCTAGAGAGCAAAGCTCTACCAGGGTCCTCAAATCTAGTATAATCACTTAATTACCAATATAGCCGACACCTAGAGAGCGATGTTCGACCAGGGTCCTTTCCTCCGGCGAATCATAATTTTCATAAACCTAGAGAATGATGCTCGACCAGGGCACATCACATAAATATTCCCTTTTTACGTGTCTCTAATTTACCGGTGCACACGCAGTCTTGATGCAACCCATCAGGTGGCATGTTTTACTGTCATCTTATCCCGAGTTATAGCACAGTCTTAGCATCAGTAATATTAAAATAACATAAATCACAAACAATCATAGAATTACTCAATTTAATATTAAATGCTAAAATTAAATAGTATTAGTTTAAATGAAATTATGGTTATATGCAATATTCATAGTAAATATAATAATAGTGATAAAAATAGTAGCAATTAAGATAATAATAATAATAATAATAATAATAATAATAATAATAATAATAATAATAACGAGGACAAAAAATAGTAATAACAATAATTAAATAACATTGCATTGGATAGTGACATATGACACATGCACCGTGGATATACGACTTTAACTCACAGTTCTGTTGAATTTCCTTTAGTTGCTCCTTCGCCTTTGGTGGAGTTGGCTGAACCGTCTGATGATCTATTCATGGAAATAATTTAATCAATAAAAAAATATTTTATAAATAACCCTAAGCCTGGACTTCTAGATTTGACTGTTTAAGAATCTCGACTTGGAAATTCTACTAAAAATTTAGCAGAACCTCCCCTAATATATGGACGTTTACACCCCATATAACGAGTACAAAACCTGCTAAAAGCACTTCTAATATTCATCAAATATTTAACAGGAGTCGGATCACCCATATCTGCATCATTTCTCGACTCCGCAACATAGCACAGTTCACAACTAATAAATAATAGTCCGACATTAATATTTGTTTCATAATCCAAATTACAAATAATTTTTTAGAATTTTAATTTAATAATTCATAACCACAATTATTACAAAGCCAAATAATTTTATAATGCCACTGATTAATCCATAATATTTATAATTAATCTAACAAATAATTTAACTAAATTAATTAATTATTTATAATTAAAAATTAATGGTGATAATATTTTTTAAAATCTTTAATTAATTTAACGAGTCCAAATAAATTTATACCAGCCAAAAATTCAAAGTTCTATGCGTCTGGAAGACACCGGGGTCCAAAAGTCATTACAGTCAACGATGTCAAAATTTGAATCTGGAGGCACCTACGTGAAGCTTGAGATGCGTGGAGTCCAAATACAAAACTATTGCAGCTTAATTCTCACCGAAAAATGCCAGATCAAGGTGAAGAAGAATTTCCTCTAGTGTGGCTTGGATGAGCTGGACGTGACTGTTTGATGGCGAGGAGGGGCTATCATAACGTTTTAGAGGGTGGGGAAGCCAGTTTTGGGTTCAGTTTGGCCATAAAGTACTAGCAGGTGGCTGGTCTAGCATCGGCAGCGAGGAGGAACATTTTCTTCTCCACTTTACTTTGATTTTTGGTGAGAACGAAAGGGGAAGGTTGGTGTCGGCAAGCAAAAAGGAAGAAGAGGGAGTAGAGATGCTGAGTGGTGTGCAGGTGGTTGGAAATGGTGAAAATGGTGAAAATGGAGAAGAAGATGGGTGGTGGCATCGTGGAAGGAAGAAAGAAAAAGGAAAAATATGAGTCCTTGTTGCAGGGACGAAAAGCAATATTTTTTTATAAATAAGATGCCCTTAAACCCCTTATCACTATTTTGCTAAAGTAACATCTCTTAAATTAATTATTTTATTTATTTATACTCATATACACACCATTTATATTTTAAAAATAAATGTACATATTAAAGTTAACTTAATAAAATATTGACTTATATTTTATGTTTTTTTTTTTTGGATCACAAAACATTTAAAATTCACCAAATCAATATAGTATAATTATTTGAAAAAAAGTTTAAATTAAATGGTGCTTATATTAATCGGTTATTAAAATATTTTATTAAATGCTCAATATAACTCTGAAATATTTATTTACCAAAATGCTCCCAAAAGAATAAATGAAATTAAAATTCAGAGATTGCGGGTATTACATTTATAGCACTAGTGTTGTCATACTTAATAGGAATGTAATCAACCTCTCTCCCATAATCTCTCAATTGTTGCTTTATCCATAGAATTTTAGTACAACAATATTTCGCCGCCACATATTTAGCTTCTGCGGTGGAAAAAGCATCTAAAACTTGTTTCTTACTGAACCAAGATACTAAGCATTCTCCTAATAGATGACAGGTTCTTAAAGTGCTCTTTCCGAATAACCTATTATATCAAAATATGTTTCTCTTGGATGCTAAAGCCCTAAGTTTAAAGTCCCACACAAATATTTCAAAATTCCTTTTACGACATTCAAATGAGACTCTTTGAGATAAGATTGAAATCTAGAATAAAATACAAACACTATACATAATATCGGGTCTAGAGGCGGTTAAATATAAAAGAGAGCCGATCATACCTCTATAGAGCTTTTCATTTACGCTCTTATCCTTCTCATTCTTGTCCAGTTTTTTTGTGATACTCATAGGGGTCTTGGATTTTGCAACCATCCATCTCAAATTTCTTTAGGAGTTCTCTTGTGTACTTGGATTGGTTGATGAATATCCCATCCTTGGTTTGCTTAATTAGAAAACCAAGGAAAAATTTAAGCTCTCCCATTATTCTCATTTCAAATTCTCTAGTCATACAATTAGAAAAATTCTCACAAAGCAACTCATTAGTAGCTCCAAACACAATGTGATCAATATAAATTTGAACAATTAGAGTATCATGCTTGTGTTTCTTTACAAATAGTGTAGTATCAACCTTGTCCTTTTGAAATCCATTTTTAGCCTTTCATACCAAGCTCTAGGAGCTTGTTTCAACCCATACGAGACTTTTGATAATTTAAAAACATGATTAGAAGATTTATGATTTTCAAAGCTGAGAGGTTGCTCAACATAGACTTCCTCCTCAATAAAACCATTTAAAAATGCACTTTTCACATCCATTTGAGATAATTTAAAATTCATGTGACATGCATAAGTTAAAAGCATCCTAATAGCTTCTAATCTAGCAACCAGATCAAAGATCTCATCATAATCAATGCCTTCCTCTTAGTTGTAACCTTTTACAACCAGTCTAGCTTTGTTTCTAATGATAGAGCCTTGCTCATCTAACTTGTTTCTAAACACACATTTACATCCAATAATTTGGTGATCCTTAGGTCTAGGAACAAGTTCTCACACTTTATTTTTCTTAAATTGGCTGAGTTCATCTTGCATAGAAATCACCCAACTCTCATCATTGAAAGCCTCATCAATGGTCCTTGGCTCAATTTGAGAGATAAAAGTTAGATTGTTTAAAGCTACTAGTTTAGAACGAGTACTTACACCTTTTGATAAGTCTCCAATGACTTGAGTAGAAGGATGATCCTTTTTAAAATTCCATGCCATAGGAAGATTTTGTGAAGTCTCCATCTCTTGGGGATCTTGAGTTGCATCTTGATTTTGTTGGTCTTCTTGAATTTCCTTTCTAAACCTCATAAGAGGTTTTATTTAGTAAAAGTCTTTTGAAAACTCTATTTGCAACATAACAACTAGTGTTAACGGCTTCAGCCTAAAAGTAAGAAGGAAGCTTGTACTCATTGAGTATTATCCTAGCCATTTCCACTGTATTCTATTTTTTCTTTCACAACTCCATTTTGTTGTGGTGTTTTAGGAGATGAAAAATTGTGAGAAATTTAAATTATTTACAAAGGTTTTCAAAAATATCATTTTCAAATTCTTTTCCATGATAACTCCTTATAGAGGAAATTAAATACCCTTTTTTATTTTGAACACATTTTGTAAAAGATTTGAAAATATTAAATGCTTCATTCTTATGAGCAAGAAAGTTAACCAAGTAAATCTAGAGTAATTATCGATAATCACAAATACATATAACTCTCCACCCAAACTAGCTACTCTAGTAGGTCTAAACAAATTCATATATAATAGTTGAAGTGGTCTAGAAGTACTTAATAGTTTTAGACTTAAAGGATGATAGATGTTGTTTTTCCCTTTGACATGGTTCACAAGGCTTGTCTTTGATGAACTTCACTTTGGGAAGACCATTTACTAGCTCTTCTTTGGCTAACTTATGTAGAAGCTCCATACTTGCATGCCCAACTCTTTTATGACATAGCCAAGATTCATCACTAATAAACACAAGATATTTGAAAGATTGATTAGCAACTTTGTGTAGGTTAATTGTGTAGGTGTTCCCACTTCTTTCTCCTTTGAATATCACTTTATCATCCACTAGGGTGTTGACAAGACATCCATTAGAGTCAAAAGTGACTTTGTTCCCTTTCTCACACAATTGAATTAAACTTAACAAATTATGTTTCAAACCATCAACTAGGAAAATATCATCAATTAAAGATTTACCATCCTTACCAATGGAGCGAAAACCAATTACCTTACCCTTGGCATCATTTCCAAAAGTTACCTTGCCTCTGCTGTAGTTCTTGACATTCATAAAGAGACTCTTCTCACCTGTCATGTGCTTTGAGTATCCACTATCAACATGCCAAAGATTGGTGTTTGTGGATTTAAGACACACCTACAAAAAGAAGTTAACTCACTTGATTTTATATACCCAAACAAGGTTGGGTCCTTTGGAGTTAGCATTAGAAAATTCATTCATGAAAAGATGCATCTTCCTTATTTTGCATTTGACGTTGATATGTCCAATTCTCATGCAATAGTGGCAAGTGAGCTTGGAATTTTTAAGGAAGCTTGAGTTGGCCTTCTTAGCCACTTTTGCTTGAGGTTTGGACCTCATACGATCGTTTTCACACATGCATGAACAAGATTAGTTAATATATGAGTTGTTATACATGAATGAATGCTTTATTCCTTTTGGCTTAGCCTTTGGAACATGGCAACCTTTTCCTTTCCCTTTGGGAAATCTTCTCATTTTTTAGAATAAGTGTGTGTATTATTCTTTGAAACTCCATTTGAGTTTCTCTCAAATGCTTGTGGTTAAGTGGCCTTAACAAAGACTGTATTGTGAGATGAGGATGATAAAGCTCCATTGAACCCAAGTCCATCTCTCATAGGGGAGGTTTCTGAGACACAACTAGTATGTTAAGAGACTCTTTCCCTTTGTGAAATTTTGAAACTGAGTTTCTAAGTTCTTCAACTTTATTTTTTAAAGAATTGTTCTCTTTAAAAATTATTTCATTTGAAATTTCATCCAATGATTTCCTTAAGTCATTATTGGAAGATTTTAAGGAGGCAATTTTCTTCTTTGAAATCTTAAGGTCTTCTTTCAAACTAGAACATTTGTTCTTGTAAAACTTTTAGTTTTGAAAGCATGTTTTATAAGAGCTCATCCTTATAATCCAATAAGTCATTATCAAAAGAATGAGTAGATGAACAACAAGAAGAAGAATTGCATAAATGAGAAGTGGAACATACCTCACGGAGTCTTCCATGTTTGCTACGAAACAAAAATTAGCCTCCTCTTCTCTTTCACTTTCATTGTTGGAGGATGAAGATGCATCACTCCAAGTAGCTTTCAAGCCCTTTTTCTTTTCTTTGTCTCCCTTCTTCCTCTTCAAGTATTTGGGACAATCTGGCTTGATATGTCCCTGCTTTCCACATTCATAGCATGTGACTTGCTCCTTCTTGTCCTTGCTTGTTCTTGATTTGGAGAAGAGTTTCTTGCTTGTAATAGCCTTGTTGCTTCTTCTCCTTTTGGCTTCAAGTATTCTTTTTACGTGTTTGGTGATGAGAGCCACATCAACACTCTCACTTAGAGCTTCCCCTTGATCTTCATCATTACTAGGGACATCAATTGCTTCATAAGCTCTTGTGCTAGCCTTGAGTGCTAGGGCTTTCTTCTTCCCACTATCTTTATCAACTTCATCCCTCACAATAAACATTTCATAGGTTAAAAGCTTGCCTGTGAGAACATCCATAGGAAACTTCCCTAGGTCTTCATTTGCTTCTTCAATACTAGCCACTCTAGCACCATATTTATCCAAAGGAAGGCTCCTAAGGATGTTATTGTGGATGTCTACTAGCTCATAATGCTTCCCAAGCTTTCTCATATTGTTGATGATGGTGAGAAGTCTATTTGTCACTTTGGTGACGGACTCGTTTGCCTTTATCTTAAACATCTCATACTTGGTGATGTACATTTGGATCTTCCTTAATTTTACTTGCTCTGTGCCTTCATGATAGTTCTCCAAAGTAGTCCAAATTTGATGAACCGTAGTGCAATGTTGCACTCTCCCACATTCTTCTTTAGGAAGAATTCTTCACCATTTTTGATTCGGGGAGAGCTTTCCATTCCTTCACCATATAGTCCCATACTTCAATGCTATAGGAATCCAAGTAGATTTCAATGAGGAATTTCCAAAAAGCATAGTCGGATCCGTCGAAGAATGGCTTGAGGTGTTGGGCTCCTTCATTGTTTGCCATGATCTTTACACTTATAATAAAGCTTGATAAGAGTGAGAAAGCTCTGATACCACTTATTGTCCCTTGGAACCAAGGGAGGTTGAATTGGTGACCTCAAATTGCGGAATTAAATAATTTTGGATAAAACACAAGGAATTAAGAAGAATTCTTCACCATTTTTTATTCGAGGAGAGGTTTCAATTTCTTCACCACATAGTCCCACACTTCAGTGCTATAGGAATCCAAGTAGATTTCAATGAGGAATTTCCAAAAAGCATAGTCGGATGTGTCGAAGAATGGCTTGAGGTGTTGGGCTCCTTCATTAGTTGCCATGATCTTTACACTTATAATAAAGCTTGGTAATAGTGAGCAAGCTCTGATACCACTTGTTGTCCCTTGGAATCAAGAAGGAGGGTTGAATTTGTGACCTCAAATTGCGGAATTAAATAGTTTTGGGTAAAACATAAGGATTAAGAAGAATTCTTCACCATTTTTTATTCGAGGAGAGCTTTTCGTTCCTTCACCACATAGTCCCACACTTCAATGCCATAGGAATCCAAGTAGATTTCAATGAGGAATTTCTAAAAAGCATAGTCGGATCGGTCGAAGAATGGCTTCAGGTGTTGGGCTCCTTCATTGGTTGCCAAGATATTTACACTTATGATAAAGCTTGATAAGAGTGAGCAAGATCTGATACAACTTATTGTCCTTTAGAACTAAGAAGAGGGTTTGAATTGGTAACCTCAAATTGTGAAATTAAATAGTTTTGCGTAAAACACAAGGAGTTAAGAAAGATTAAGGATGGTTTAAAGAGAGAAAGGGTTAGAGAAGATGGCACAAAGGTTTATAGTAGTTCGGAAACAATCCTCCCTACATCCACTCCTCAAGATCACACTTGAGTATTCCACTATAATCTTTAAGATTACAACCTTTGGATTTTACAAGTTCACCCCACAACTTAAGGCTAACACTAAACGTTTTCCCTTAATGAACCACTCTCCCACTAAGGCTCTTAACCCTTGAGTATTAATGGTTACTCAACAACCAATTTCTCGTGTTTTTAATATATAAGCTTACACAACAATCCTTTAGACCTTTTAGTTGAACAAGGAGTTTCAACTTAATACATTTTACAAAGAAAGAAATTATGTGTAGAAAGTTGAGAAATGAATTTACAAAAGTTTTGGTATACCTAAATTACACAAATACTTGTTAAGTCTTTAAGAGGGGTATTTATACTCATACCAACCTCTTGGAGACGTTACAATGGGTCCAAAACTCATTAATTGTAAGATTGATGACTTGGTAAAAAAATTGCCTAAAGTCTTGAAAAGCGCCCCCGCGCTTTCCAAGCGTGCTCGGGCTTTCTAAAAGAGATGTTGGGGCTACAACGCCTCTAGACATGTGGCTTTAATTGGATGGCTAATATCTTAATGATTATTGATATAACATTAATTGCGAAAACTGCTCCCGTGCCACAATAGGGCCCTTGCGCTTACCTTGTCCGCTCCTAGAAGCGCCCTCGTGCTATCGTCTGCCATTTTTAGTCTCAAGCTTTAATATGAAGCGCCCTCGTGCTTCTTGAAGCTTTTACACTTTGACTGCCAGGTGTCGCGTTGTAATTGGCAGGATGTCAGGTGGACTTTTTAATGTCTTGTATAATTTTGGTCATGCAAAAAGCGCCCCCCGTGCCCTGGAAGCACCGTCGCATTTTTTGAATCTTTTTACAAGACTTCCCTAAAAGCTTAAAAGTGCTTAGACTTTGGTTGGCTCCTTTGGTGTTCTATCATATAGACTCTCAAACATAAGGTTAACAATGTTCAATTTAGGTGTTAAGATCAAAATAGAGATCAATTGCACCTTAGGTCAACATATAGGATAAAGAATAGTTTGTGACGTTTAAGAGGAAATGCATAATTAGAAAAAGTTGAAAGGCTTGATCTAATAAATGTAAGTTTGTAAGATATCTAAAAGGGTTTTAGGATAGCAATACTATCATACTTTTGAAATAAAGGTATTTGTTTGGGATATGTTGTCTTTTAAGAAAAAGGAGCAAAGCTTGAAGGTGCTTAGCATAAGATGCACAACCTTAAGCTAATCATAGACCCAATTTGTAGTATGTAGTAGGATATAACATATTCATAAGAAATGGAGATCTCTTATGAAATATGTAATTATATATCATTGTTGATGAGACTACTACATTAAGAACTAATGTTTAACATTAATTCTTAGAGTTGGCAACAAGCCATAAGATTCTATTATGGATACCATATTATTTAATCAAGTGAAGACTATTGTGAACCCATTTAAATAGATAAGATCCATTAAGGTGCAAGTGAATTTTAAAAAAAAAACTAATATGGAAATTTTTGCTCAAAGGTTGACCAAAGAAAACTTAATAAGTTACATACTTAATCAAAGGGTTGATTAGTAATATAATTATAAGTATCAATCCAAATAGAATAAACAAGTGTATATGAAGGGGTTAGTGGGAGTATAATAATATTGCCTAATTTTATATATTGTGGACATATAGATAAAGGAAAGTGGCAAATCCTTTATCATGATTCTACTAGGACTTATAAATCCATAAGGTGTTAGAACATGGAGTCTACTTTCTAGGATTGAGATCTATAGAGATAGATGCTTTAAACTGCACTAAACTTTCTAAACTTCGAATACATAGACATATATGTTAAGACATTTAACATGGCAGAATCAAAAAAAGATTCTTGGTAATGTCTCATGGCATATCTCTTTCAAAAGATATGTGCCATAAACATTCACTGAGAAAGAAGTTATTAATAGAATGTTTTATGTGAAAGCATAATATTCTATTATGAACATATATCATGTTTTGTACTAGACTTTATAGTTATTTTAGATATTGATTGTGAATCACATAGAATAAACTAATAAGAAAAACTCATTTCATTTTAAAAGGAAAGCATGAAAGAGTTCCAAAAGATCATTCTTACAAGTTGAGCTCAATATATCTCATTATATTTAAGGCAATATATGAGAGATATTTGGATCTTTAATATTCTTTTTTAAGAATAAGGTCTGGTTCTTGAGTATTGTTGATCTAAAGAGTTAGATAGATAATAAAGCCATTTTTAAGGAACCAAGGTCTCATCTGCGATCCAAAATATTGTATTGAAGCATTACCAATAAATAGCTTATTATAAAGATAAAATAAATATCCATTGAGGATAATAAAGTTGATCCTCCAACAAAGTCGTTTCACCTAGCAAGAACATGATCATCATAAGAAAGAGTTTGGTATTGGACACCATGATGATCAGCTTTCATAATGCTTTAGTGTAAGTGGGAGATTGTTAGAGTATATGCCCTAACGACAAAGAGTTCTCAGATGATCTGTGTTAATTTATACATCATAATTGATGGCATACAATTATACTAAAGGCATTATTCGACTCTAATGGTATGAGTAGTCAGGTATTATCAAGGGATAATCCAAATTGTTACAGATGAACACTATGAAATATAAACACAAATGTAAAAGAAATAATAAAGCGAGTTTATAATGATGAGGTTCTCATTACATATATTCCTAAACTTTGTTCATAGTCGATGTCTAATCAAGAATTAGATATTGATTATTGGACATTGATCAAATATGGATTTTAGCCTAAGTGTCTAGGGACAATACTCTTGTAACAATTATGTAAGACATGATCCTTATACTTAAGATAATAGTATATTATCTTGTTCAAAATGTTATATGTAATTATCAAGAACAAATATGATTGGTTCTATTATAGAGTTGACACTTGCATCCATGCTCTATTATTCAATTGGGATAAAAGTATAATGAAAGGATTGCATTACATCGTAAGATTGTTCACTATAAAGATTGATTAAAGCACTTTAATCATTTCTACACATTTGGGTGGTCATTTGCATTGCTAGATGCCAATCTTGATTTATGAATATAGATAAAGTTACATTAGAGAATTAGCATTGAATTAAAGGAGTTTAATTCATAATTCATATTGAACGCCAACATGTTAGGGACCTTTTACGTCACACATAAATAGGCTTTAAGTGAGGATTAAAATGAGGCTTTAAGCATTAGGCTTAAGCTCGTATATATTAGGCCTAATTAAAGGTTAATTAATTAAGAGCTAATGGGCCTTGTATAATGGGCCTATGATGAGTGTATTATCCATGAATTAATACTTATATTAGTTAAAGTCTATTTAGGATAACAATGCCCAACTTAAAGTAAGTTAGGGTTTTGTAGAAATCCTAAACCTTTAAGGACTTTGATTAAAGGCCATATATATAGAAAGAGATGCATATGGGGCGGAAAGGTTGAAAGGTTGGTTGCACATCTAAGAGAGAAAAACATTTTCTTTGAGATACATAGCCTAGGTGAATCAATCAATAAGATTAATTGATTCATCCCCCTTGCTTGGAACTAGCATTCAATCTCCAACATCTCTTCTCAATCTCCTAAAAGTGGTTTAGTGAGATCTTTGCTTAGAAGCTTGTGTGGATCACCAAAATAGGCTGGTCATTTGAGTAGCTTTAAAGTGCATCAATCATCCTTGAAGAATCAAGAATCAACAAAGCAGGAAGCACTCCTTGGATTGATCCTTTTGTAAGCCTTCTCCATCTTTTGCTTGTTTTGTATGTTATATCTATCTTAATCAATGAGATCCTTGATGGGAATTGAGAAAAATTTTAAATTGCTTCCATTGCACCTTTTCTTATATTTTAAAATTAACTCCCAACAAAAACTTAACTAAATATAGCAAATAATGTTAAACCAACATTTAAATCTACCAAACAGAAACTTAACATGTTCGTCTAATAATTATTATAATGTTTAAAAACTTTCTAAAATTGAAAATTAATCAAAACATCACAAAAATGAAAACATTAAGCTTCTGTGAGTTTACCCTGCATGGCGTAAGCCTTAGCCCACATGGGCTAAGCGAAAGCTCACGTGGCTTAAGGCTTAGCCCATGTGGGGAAAGCTCCAAGAAGCTTGAAGCTTCAATTTCAGGACCTTTCTATGGCATAAATGATTTTTAATGAAAAATGGACATGAAATGTGATAAAATAAACACACACAACAAGTTAATTCCATTGATTTCAACCCTCGTGGTATACCTTTAAAGCTAATGAAGGAAAAGAGTAGTTTTGGGGTGAGAAAGGACTTGCTTAAACTCTTAGGACACCAAGGGGCACTAAAATACTCCTGGAATGGTTATAGATAATATGCAAAAATGAAAATAGTGAATGGAAAAGGGAGGTCTTTTTTGGGAGTTTAGGATTAGATGGAATAAGAATTCAAAGATGATGATTATGGGTATTTGGACTTTAAAAATGTGGATTTTAAGGGCTCCTAATCGATGTACTATGCTATGATAACTTTAAAAAGGAGAATGGAAGTACTACTTGGAGAATGGGTGTAAGAATGGAGGTTTTTTTATAGAGATGATTAAGGGAAAGTTTTTAGGTTTATTCTTTTGATGACTAGTAGGGGAAGAAGAGTGGCTATAGAAGATGAGTGTTAGGGGTTTTTTTCTTCTTCTTTCAGTGGTGTGTGGAGGGCTCTCTAGTTCTTAGGGTTTTGATTTAGAAAAATATGGAATTATATAGGGTAAGTAGGGCTATTTAGGGTTTTTGGGTGTTAGGTTTTGATTGGCTCCTTCATTTTAAAGGTAAAGGATAGATATTTATTTTTTGAAGAGGGGCAAATGGTGACATACGTCCCTAGGAGGGAATATGCCCATAGGTCTACATTCCCACGATGATTGCATTTTGGGCCGTTAGGCCACATGGGCTAAGTGAAAGCCCACATGGTTTAGGCCTTACTCCTTGTGGCTCAATGAAGCTTTTCAAGGTCTCTAAGGTTCCTGCCGTCTTGGTTTAGGGCTTTCGGGGTTTTATGTTCTCATTTAGGGTTTTAGACTTCAGTTAGGGTATCTAGGTTTCACGGTCTCGATTTTAAGGTTTCATCAATCGATTCTAGGGGCTTTTAGGCATTCTTTGGTGTCTTTTAGAGCCCTTTTCCATCTTTACTTAAAGCTCACTCCACCAAACTTATCTTGTTCTTATCATCGGGCTTATATAACGGATGACAAAAAGTTAAGTAATAACAGTTTGCCCCCTGCTTTGGAAATCGAATTCTTTTGGTAATTGGTTTTACATGCAAAATTAATTTTTTTATAGAATGAGTTTGAATCAAACAAAATGACCAAATATCACCTAATTGGCTTGATTTTTTGTTCTGTAGTTTGATTTATTCGAGGAAGACACCATCTTTCCTCTGTGGATACTTTTGAATAATTTGTCTTTGTAAAGCAAAAGGCACAACCTTAATGCTTAAATATTCCTCGCAAGACACCGTCTCTCCATTTTGTTAAAGTCGTAGGAGACACCCTCTCACTACTTCAATTGAGGCAAGAAGCACCACTTCATTGCTATTAAATGAGCCTTTATAGTGAAAACACCATTTTTCCTCTAGGATAAAAGGCACCACCTTGCTATTTGCTCTGATCACGAGAGACAACATCTTATTGATTTTGTTAGAACTGTAAGAGACACCATCTCGCTACTTCATTGGTAAAGAAGCCCCTATAGAGAAGACACCATCTTGCTCCTAGGATAGATGGCACCACCATGCTATTTGCTTTGATTACGAGCATCTCATCGATTTTGTTAGAAATATAGGAGACACCATCTCGATACTTCGATTGAATCATTTAGTATAACAAGAGGCACCACCCCACTATCTGCACTAATTGTGGGAGATGCCATCTCGTCGTTTTAAGAACTTTGATTTTTTATGATATGATTTTGTTTGTAGCGTGGGCACTTTTGTCTACACTTATTGCGGGAGACACCATCTCGTCATTTCAAGAACTTTGATTTTCTGTGATATAATCACTTTTATAGCATGGCATTTTTGACCCGTTGCTTTAGAGAATGAGCTTTGTGAATTTGAACAAAGCAATTACCTATAAAGAAACGATGTCTCAAGACTAGTGTCTTGGGTTTGGGTTAGTAGGAATAATAAATTGTAAGCATTCAAACTGTTTTATCCATAAATTTGAAATTGTAAGGACATATTTGCTCTCAATTTGTTATCTTTTTATCTTACCCCATGTGAGCTTAGTCTTAGTCCACATGGACTAAGCTAAGGCCACATGGGCTAAGCTTAAGCCCACATGGACTCAGACCGAATTTTAGCCTATAAAGATGCCAAGTGATGCTAGATGACATCACTTGCCTCATTTTATAGTTTTTAGCTATTCGATTGAGTTGTGAGCGAGAGAAAACGCCTAGTAGGCGTCCGGGATAGTTATTGAATTCTGTCGAAATTCACACACCTTTTGCATTTTTGGATGGCTAATCAAAGAGCATGCATTCCTAGAGTTCCAGTGTGACTTTTCAGAGGTGCCCAATGACGATCAACTGTCTAGAGCACTCTTTTGTGATTGGAGAAGAGTACGATACTCCGCTACTTGCACAACCAGCTACCCACCAGGCGTTCCTGCAACATGCTGAGGTTGGTGGCTCTGATTTTTCTCTCTTTATTATTTATTTATATTATTATTACTATTCCTTTAGTTAATTATTATTTATTTTATATAGTAGAGAGAGATATGTGAACAACATCATTTTGCATGATGCATATAGGACTGAGAGAGAAAACAGTTGTAATAAGAATGATAGATATAGGATAAAATAAATGAGAATGAAAATAAATAAAATAAATGGGACTTAGCTTAGTATGGTTAATTTGCAGCCTTTCACTGCCCATCATGGCTTGGCAGGTAATTTGTCCTATCTTCGTACCTGGTGGGACGAGTTGCCGCCGAGTATCAGGGTCCGTGTTGCTGATGCTGGCTTTTCACAATTGGCCTCTATGTTGCACCCGCTGCGCGTCTAGAATGACATAACGGCGATGACTGCATTGATAGAGAGGTGGTCAGACACGATGAAAACCTTCCAGCTACACTTCAGGGAGATGACTATAACCCCACTAGACTATACTGCTCTTATATTTTTAATTATCAATTTCGCCATAGCACTAGCTGGTTGGCTAAGCTATTAGGCTTCATGCCTACTGCCAAGAGCTAGATGAAGGCGGTTCTGACGTCTTTGCATGCTCATTGGATAGGGAGAATGGACACCGATGACCATTCACTAAGTGATGCAGAGGTAGACCAGTATGCCCGCTCCTTTATTGCATATTTGTTAGGGAGCACCATTTTGGCTGACATTGAGCAGTGTGTCCATTTTGGGATTCTTCCTTTATTGACTGACCTGAACACTGTCTCGAGGCTGGCTTAGGGTTAGGCTAGGCTTGCCCTGCTGTACCAGGGACTATACTAGGGCAGTCGAGCTGGGCAGACCCTATGTAGCTTTGCTTTCCTGCTTTTGGTACGTCCTTCCTCTATTTTATTACTATTTATTCTTTTTATTATTTGTGTACAATTGCATTTTCTCACCTTGCATATATATAAATATGGGCCCAAGAACACCGATTGATTTTGATCGGGTGCCCTACTATGAGCAAGCATACCATCCCCTTTCTCAACCGATGGATCGATTCACGCACCGAGAGTGGCTCCTTGCATCAGTTGGACGCTCATCGCTGAGGTATGAACATCGTATTGTGAGCCAAGGTTGGTACATGTAAACATAAAATGTTAGTGAAAATGTAATATTGACAGAGTTAAGATATTATACCTACTTTATATTTTTGTTATAGGTGGACACGTTCCCACAGGGCCAGCTAGCAGACTGGGCAGCCCTAGGTGGTGGTGATACTCTAGCAACAGCGCTTAGCTTGGACGAGCACTGATTTTTGGTTAAGGCCCCTCATGTATGTATCTAGTACATGGTCGACTTGCTCCACTACCACTACCACCAGGGCTGACCCGAGTGAGGCAGATGATAGCTGCTGAGGTAGAGCGGGCCCGAGTGGGCTTCTCCTATGATGAGTTGGCTGAGGAGAGTGAGGCACGTGTTATGCTCGCCACTGCCCATGTTGTAATAGCCCGCACCCCGAGTACTATTGATCCTAGAGTTGGCACCAACCAAAACTCTTTCCACTATAGGGTCTGCTTCCTTTAACTTTGCTCCTGCGCTTGAGCCACCCATGCCTTCCCCATAGTTGACTGCTCCCGAGGGTGTGGTATTTGGAGACCTGCTACATCTGATATCCGAGGTTGTGATGATGCCATCTAATAGCGGCTATATCTCCCGATACGCTCACCTCGATGAGTCCTTTGCACCAAAGTACCAGCAGTATGACACGGCCCATGTGAGTCTTCTATTCCATTATTTTATTTTATTTATTACCATTTTGTTTGTTGTTTTCATCCCCTTATTCACTTCCAGGTCCTTCGAGCTTCCATGGACTACGCTAGCCAGGTCTGCGAGGCGTTGTGAGGCATGACCTTAGAGACTGCTTAGCATCATCAAGTAGCTGTTCCTATTTATTTTATATTTTGTATGTATGCGTGATATGTAATGATGCATGATCATATTGTGTGTGTTTGCTTGAGTAGTCAGATGTGGCATGGTGGAATGCCTCTCAAGCTTCCTGGCATGAGTAGCAAACATAGTGGCAGAAGACTCAGTCTTAGTGGAATGCCACCTTTCCCACTTTGATGAGGGTGCGCCAAGTGGGCCTTAGAGAGTGTTGCTTTCCGATAGGAGATCACTCGACTGCGGACCTAAGACTTTGACGATACTCTTCACATTGCTGATTTGCTAGGTGATGACCATAATGATGGCGATGACGACAAAGGCACATCCTGATATGTTCTTTTATTCCTTTTATTTTAGATTTTGCCTTTTTAGATGGTCCTATGTGACCTCTTTTTAGTCTAGATTTTCTTCCTTTGACCTTGTGTATACTGGATTTTGGATTTACACTTCATCTATTCACTTGTTCTTTTTGAATGATGGTAAGACATATGTAGTTCAGCGATGCATCTGAAAAAGAACATGTTAAACATAAACTATTAAATGATATGAACTATGGAAAATTATTGCAAATGTAAATTGTATTCAAGCATTTTATATGAGAGACTCAAATCCCATGTGCTTGCCCGTGTTCTCCTTGAATAGGACCTAAACTCACATGGGGTAAGGCTTAACCTGCATGGGCTTAGCTTAGCCCACGTGGCCTAAGGCTTGGCCCACATTGAGTAAGCTTAGCCCACAAGGGCTAAGGCCTTAAATTGGCCTATAAAAGGTCGAATTTTGCCATTTTAGCTCATTTTCACATTCTACAAATCTCAATAATTTTCATAAAAGACCTTCTAGAAACTCATTTTGGGCATTTAATAGTCGAAATACACATAAAACAGCATCGAATCATGAAAAGTTTTCAATCAACACTATTTAACGCCGGTCAACTTTGCACAGGGCTGATTCGCCTCTGCATAAAGCCGATTCGCCTCTGCACAAAGCCGATTCGGCACTACGTAAAGCCGATTGGCTCTAGGGAGCAAGAAAATTTAGAAATTTTGTAATTTAGTCCTTCAACCTGCAAAAACTGTTGTTTCAACACTCAAACTTAATTTTTTTTTAGATCATTAAGTCTAAATTGAGTCTAGAGAAGTGATTTTAACTCAATCATTCTCAACCCTAATCTGAGATTCATTTACCCTCACTTCACTTCATCGATGTTAGTCTTCAATGAAGAATTAGAATAGGCTTTATCTTTGAGATGCTTAAGAAAGCTATTAATCAACATCTTGAACTCTTCAAACTCATGCTTAAATGCTTCAAGACTGATTCTTAAAGATTTGTTCCCCTTTGGCAATTCATAAACAAAAATTGGAGTTGGTTCTCTATCTAACCTCTTACGCTTAGATTAAGAAGAATAAAGATTTTGCCTACACTCTTCATAATGATCGTCTCTTTGACCCCACAACTTATCATAAGATTGATAACGAAAATTTTGACATTGCCTAATGAACTCATCTTGATGAAACATTTTCTTTTTCTTCTTTTGGTATAGGGTTGAAATGAAAAAGAAAATAAATAACCACAAACAATTTTGAAGAAAAGAACAAAAAAATATGGTGTGGAATTTGAAGAAAAAAACACAAAATTCATATGCATGAAATAGGGTTTTATGCCGCCCAAACCTTCTTTTCTTGTTTGATCTTTTTGATTTTTTGATTTTTTGATTTTTTGATTTCTTCTGCAATAATAAAAAATAAGGAAAAAATTTAAAAACAATACAAAGAGATTAACAAGAAGGGACAATAAAATTTATTCTATGAACACAAAGATGTAAATTTAAAACAAAGAGTAGTTACAAGGACAAAATTCAAACAAGAATAATTCGACATAAATAAAGAAAATGAGAAGAAGATAAGAAACTTGAATAAAACACAAAACATAAATATAAGCAAACCTCAACTTGAAGCAAGCTCTCATACCAAATGATAGAAAATCATCATTTTAGCAACTATACACCCCAATAACTAAAGAATTATGATACATATGGAATGCGAGAAAATACCCTCCAATTAAGATGATTTCAAAACCCAAAGATCTCCTCAAGTGAAATTAGAAAAAACTAGTTCCAACAATGAAACTAGCACTTTATACGACTCCAAACGCTACAAACCAAGTATGATTTAATAAGTTAAGAATCAAACACAATATTTTAGTTAGAGAATGCCACAAACTAAAAATAGTTTGATAAGTTCAAAGTTCATGCAAGAACTTAAGCAAAAAACACTCACAGAGAGCAAATAAAGATTATCATTATCAATGGATTGCTTAAAATGAATTTCTATTTGATATTAATAGCCAATAGAAGACAAAGAGCCTTAAATGGATGTCTTTTAAACTCTGCCACGTTTTTCCCTTTAATCCCTACTAAAAGTCATTGAAAATGGTTGTTTTTACATTGATTGCACTCATGTTGTAACTCTTAAACGACAACTAATCATGTGCACTCATTTGTAACTCTATAGGATAACTACACACCTATAACTCACACTTAATAAAATAGATCCTAATTAAATAAAGCTAAATTAAAATAATTACTTAAGCTAAAAATCCAAAAAGATAAGAACCCAAAAAAATATGAATTACGCCTAAAAGCCTAATTATAGCCGAATGGCTTTTATTCTTCAAAATGGGTTGAATGCTTCATTTTAAGGTTGGACTCTTGCCTTCATGCATGAGTTGCATTTCCATTTTTGGACCTTTTGATGCATGCCTTTACAATGGAAACTCCTAATAGCCTTGATTCATATCAGTTTTAGGATATTAACACTATCATACTTTTGAAATAAAAGTGTTTCTTTAGGATGTGTTGTCTTTCAGGAAAAAAGGAGAAACAGTAGGAGTTTCAGAGATCTTGATAGGAATCAAGATAAACAAACTAACATTAAAATAGAATAAAGCTTGAAGGTGTTTAGCATAAGTTGCACAACCTTAAGCTAATCATATACATAATTTTTGGTATGTAGTATGATAAAACATATTTATAAGAAATGGAGATCTCTTATAGATTATGTAATTATATATCATTGTTGATGAGCCTACTACATTAAGAACTAATGTTTGACATTAATTCTTAGACTTGGCATCAAGCCATAAGATTCTATTATGGATATCATATTGTTTAACCAAGTGAAGATTATGGTAGACCCATTTAAATGGATGAGATCCATTAAGGTACAAGTGAGTTTTTGAGAAAAACTAACATAGAAATCTTTGCCCGAAAGGTTGAGCAAAGAAAACTTAATAAGTTACATACTTAATCAAAGGGTTGATTAGTAATATAATTATAACTATCATTCTAAATAGAATGAACAAGTGTATATGAAGGGGTTAGTGGGAGTATAATAATGTTTCTTAATATTATATATTGTGGACATATAGATAAAGGGAAAATGACAAATCCTTTATCATGAGTCTACAAAAGACTTATAAAATCCAAAAAGAGTTAGAACATGTAGTTCAGTTTCTAGGATTGAGATCTATAGAGAAAGGTGCTTCAAACTGCATGAATGTTCTAAACTTCATTTATATAGACATATATGTTAAAAGGCTTAACATGGAAGAATCAAAGAAAGTTTATTAGCGATGTCTCATGACATATCTCTTTGCAAAGAAATGTGTTATGTACACTCATTGAGAAAGAGGTTATTAATAGAATAATTTATACAAAAGCATAATATGCTATTATGAACATATGTCATGTTATGTACTACACTTTATGGTTATCCTAGATTTCGATTGTGAATCATATAGAATAAACTCACAAGATAAATTCATTTCATTTTTTAAAGGAAGGCATGACTTTTGGAAAGAGTTCCGAAAAGATCATTCTTACAATTTGAGCTCAATACATTCATTATATTTGAGGCAATATATGAGAGATATTTGGATCTTTAATATTCTTTTTAAGATTAAGGTGTAGTTGTTAAGTACTATTAATCTAAAGAGTTAAATAGACAATAGAGCCGTTTTCAAACAACCTAGGTCTCAACTGCTATCCAGAATATTGTATTGAAGAATTACCAATAAAATAACTTATTAGTAAAATATAAAGATAAAATAAATACCCATTGAGGATAACAAAGTTGATCCTCCAATAAAGTTGTTTGACCTAGCAAGATCATGATCATCATAAGAAAGAATTTGGTATTAGATACCATGATGATTAACTTTGATTGTGCTTTAGTGCAAGTGGGAGATTGTTAGAGTATGCCCTAAAAACAAAGAGTTGTTAGATCATATGTGTTAATTCATACATCACAATTGATGGTATATAATTATACTAAAGGCATTGTTCGACTCTAATGGTACGAGTAGTTGGGTATTATCAATGAATAATCCAAACCGTGAGAGATGAACACAATGAATGTAAACACAAATGTAAGAGAAATTATAAAGCGAGTTTAAAATGACGAGGTTCTCATTACATACGTTCCTAAACTCTTTTCACAGTCTATGTTTGATTAAGAATTAGATATTAATCTTTGAATATTAATCAAACGCTCGAGACTACCATAATATGTTATCACTTACTTATGAAGTAATCAATTTATCTCAGAAGGTTGAGGAATAGGGATTCCAAGATAAGTATAGGGGTGGTTGTTTGTTGGGAATTGATATTAAAATATAAGAAAAGGTGCAACTGAAGCAATTTATAGTTTTCTCAATTCCCACCAACGATCTCATTGATTAAAATAGTAATAACACACAAAACAAGCAAAAGATGGAGAAGGCTTACAAAGGGAGTTTTTGGCCAATCCAAAAAGTGATTCTTGCTTTGTTGATTCTTGATTCTTGATTCTTGAAGGATGATTAATGCACTTTAAAGCTACTCAAGTGACCAGCCTCTTTTGGTTATCGAAATAAGCTTCTAAGCAAAGAGCTAAACCACTTTTAGGAGATTAAGAAGAGATATTGGAGATTGAATGCTAATTCCAAGCAAGGGAAATAAATCAATTAATCTTATTGATTGATTCACTTAGGTATTTATCTCAAAGAAGACATTTTTCTCTCTTAGATGTGTAACCAACCTTTTCCCTTAACCTTGTCGCCCCATATGCATCTTTTTCTATATATATGGCCTTTACTCAAAGTACTTATAGGTTAAGGATTTCTATAAAACCCTAACTTACTTTAAGTTGGGCTTTGTTATCCTAAATGGACTTTAATTAAAGGAGGAAATAGAATCGAATAATCTACCTTCTTTTTTTCTTCCCGTTGATTCCCCCCGACAATCAAGCTGTACTTCCTTATAACAAGTGGCTGAGAGTCGAGCCTTTTTGCTATAGACACTTTTGCCAATAGATCTGGCACAAGGAAGATTTGTCGCTCTAAGATCTATGAAGATCAGAAACTACTAGCTCTAACAAAGATCGGATTCACCGCATCGCACACTTTCCATTAATCCATAGATAATAAGCCATCAAGGCATCTCATATATAATATGTCTTTGATTTCCATCAGTGCGCATAAAATCATGATATACCCCATTAGGTAACACGTTCTGCTAAAGCTCCCATCCCACGTACAGATCACATTTCATTGATAAAATAATGGCTTAAATAAAAATAACACTTAATAAAAATAGTAGCACAACAACTTTAACAATAATAATAAACATAATGATAATCATAATCATAATAATAATCATAATAATAATAATAATAACAATAATAATAATAATAATAATAATAATAATAATAATAATAATAGTAATAGTAACAACAATTATAATAAGGCCTAATTATAAATAAAATCAAAACTTTTAGCATGTTTTGCAAATTTAACATGACTTCTAATTTTAGCAATTTAGAACAAAAATTCACTTTTGCAATTCGAATATTGATGCCTTTTTTTACATGGCAAGTAGAAATGTGCAACATGTTAAAACTTGTCGAAATAAGGTTCCACGTCATATCCATGTCAATTATAAATAAGAAAATGAATATAATTAATCTACAAACACGACACCATTTCATTTTCTATTAGTTTCTCATTCACCATTTGAACTTAATTTCACGTTTGTAATCAATTTCACAAACCCTAAATCCTTTCGTTCTCTTTGAACATCATTCTATTTAAAAACCTCAAGTGAAATATGAAATCCTTGTAATTGTGTGAAATCAATGATTTTTCTTTCAATTTCAAAGATACGTCACAAGTTGATGGGGATAATGAAATCAAAGCTTTTATGGTCCCAAGGTGTTACACTTTTAGAGACAATGATGAAAAAGTATGATATGTCTTTCTTAAGCAATGGTCCCTTATATATGCCATAAGGTTTTATGTTTCGATTAGTCCATGAATAAAAATCTAGGGTTTTGAAAGACATTTGAGAGTTTTACTGAATATTAGGATTTTTACTAATGAACAATGGTTGATTGAATATTTATTAAGTAATTTGAAAATCATGTGTATATCATAGCTAAAACACTTTGAAAATCATGCATTCATTTCATGAAGAAGGACTGTGCAGATTTTGTTGATCAAGATTTCAGTGTACAACAGTGCATTGCAACTTACAGATATACTTTAGAGCCATTAAATATACAAGAAGTTATGGCCATTAGCAAATGGAAACCCTACAAAGCACCACCCTAGAGGAAAATGCCAAGACGACCCAAAATAGTTATGAGAAAAAGCACATAAGGAATAGCCAAAAAAAATGGAAATAAACTATCAAAGGCTACAACTTAAATGAAATGCCAAAGGTGTTTTGCAGTCTAGGCATAACAACGTAGTTATATCAATGTAGTAATGGACAGACCACCATGTTAGAAAACACATACAGGGTGCAAAGAAGCTAGAACATTTCACATCTTATGGAAATTACGGTTACAAGTAGTAATTGAGGATTTAAGTTGAAAAAAAAAAACTTTTCTTTTATGAACGTGAAGAACACAAAGAAACAAAAAACTAAACCTTTGAAGAGCATAATTCAATTCTCTGTTAGAGAATCAAAGGGCGATTCAAAATTGTAAATCCTCTAGATTATCTAACACAACCAAACTGAAGCAAAGCTATTTAATCCTTGAATATGAAGAACTCGTTCTCCTATTTTAAGTTTCCCATAGTGATAACCTTACTTTGATAACTTAGTTAGTACAACAAGTATGTTGATAATGATAATAGAACTCTCTTGTATAGTGTTAAGAATTAATAATTTTTAACACAGTTGTACATATACATGTCATTATAAAACTCTTTTATGATGACATGTGCCTATTATTATTAATACATTTCATCATCATAAAACTCTTTTATGATGATATATATCAAACTATATTAACACATGTCATCATAAAATTACTTTTTTGAGGACATGTGTCATGCTGTTTCTTAACATATGTCATCATAAATCTTTTTATAATAACATTTGTCATGTCATCATAAACCCTTTTTTTCTAATGACACGTGCCAAGCTTTTTTCTTAACACGTCATTATAAAACTCCTTTTCTAATGACATGTGTCAAGCTCCTGCAACATATAACACTTATATATTTATTATCCATTATCATTAATTAGACATTTATGGACTTTAACTTCGAAAGATGCTAGTGTTCCTACTCGAGGTATAAGTTAAGTCCATCATCATGCTTGAACTGATCTTAACATGTGTGAATTTCTAGGTTCATTATTAATTGATAACAGAAATTTAATAAACTCTTTAATATTATTTAAAGCACTTCAATCAATTAAGGGAATAATTAATCAATTATCCCTTAATCGTCTCCATAAATTATAAGTAACATCTGGCAACATATTATAATTACATATCCAATTAATAACAAAGGTATTGATTGTCCATGAAACCTTTATTTTATGATTACCGTGTAATAAATCCTTACATTGAATAATATCTTAATCAAGTGAGGATTATGGTGTAGTTAAATCCACTAACTTGATTATATGAACAAATCCATAATATATCTTGACTAAATATGATTAATGCAATAACTCTTTTTTCCATTAATTATAATTACCTTAGCCAAGGATTCATAATCAAGATGTTACTGGATCGCATAGGATATTTTCCTTGTTTACTCAAGGCTATGAATTCTTATTGATGAACACCTATCTCCATGCATATGCAACTAGAGCCACTGGCTACAAGTACTTATTCTAGTTATGAACAGATACCTAAAGTATAAGCAAATTCCAATTACATATATATAAGACAATTTTGTCACTTCAGTTCTAAGGATTAGTTACACCATTATAACTTAATAATCAATCAATGACTTAAGTAAAATTATCAATTTGATTCATTATTTGTTAAAGTCATGTTCAGTCCACCTGTTTCATAAGTAACCCATAATGATTAACTTAGTAACTCATACTAAATAGCATAAGACTCACCATCCAATAAATATGATGTTCGGAATTGAAAGTAAGACATAAGAAAAGGTGCAAAGAAAGCAATTTAAAATTTTTCTTTAAAGTGAACAATCTCACAATGTAATTCAATCTTTTCATTGTACTTTTATCCCAATTGATTCATAGAACATGGATACAAGTCTCAACTATAGGAAAAACACATGCAATGGCGCAGTAGAAGCTCTAAACATTTCACATCTCATGAAATTATGGTTACAAGTTGTAGTTGAGGATTTAAGTTGAGAGAAGGAAATAACTTCTCCTTTATGAACATGAAGAACATAAAGAAAAATACTACAACCTTTAAAGAGCAGAAGTCAATTCTTGATTGTTGATGATGTTGCTGTTAGAGAATCAAATAGAGATTTGCAATTGCAAATATTCTAAATTATCTCACACAACCAATCTCAAGCAAAGCTATTCAATCCTTGAAGATGAAAAACTCCTTCTCCTCTCTCAAGTTTGTTACTATGATAACCTTGTTATAATAGTAAATATGTCCAATTATCTTTCTTCTTCTTATGATAATAGGAGTAAGAAACTCTCTTATATAGTGTTAAGGATTGATAATCCTTAACATAATTGTATAAACATATGTCATTACAAAACTCTTTTATGATGATATGTGTCGAGCAATATGGACACATGTCATCATAAAACTCTTTTGTGATGATACGTGTCAAGCTGCTTTCTTATCACATATCATCATAAAACCCTTTTGGTGATGACACGTGTCAAGCTGCTTTCTTAACACATCTCATCATAAAACCCTTTTGGTGATGACTGATGTAGATGATTCTATGCATGTTTATTGACTGTTTATCGGTCATTTATTCGCATATTTGAGTCATATTTATTCCTGTTTGATCGCACTTTAGTATGTTTATGAATTTTTCAGGTTTTCAGACTCTTTGATAGATATTGATTCATTTACGAGCAGAAATAAAGATATTTGGATGATTTATGCATATTAGATGTTATCAGAGTTGATTCCTTATTAACGCGCATTTCGAGGCTTTTGCACGACCTTGGACAATTTTAGAAATTTGGCATTTTATGGAGGTTGGTGGCCGGGCCGTGCATATCTGCACGGGCCGTGCATATTTACACGGGCCATGGCACTGCTATGGCACTTCTGCCTATAAATAGGTGCACGCAAAACGAGACATGGTTCCGCTTCTGATTTCTGGACTTCTTTATGAGCGCGACCCCTCACTTCTGCATCTCTGTTCTTGACATTTTGGGAGACCAACGTCAGTTCAAAGGATTGATTCGGAGGATTCAAGCAAAGATTGAAGTTTCTAGACGATTGACCGAGACATCCGAGATCCATACTTGAGGCTGGTTTCAGAATTGGCACTTGCGACATTCCCACTCTGATTCGATAGAAGAGCGGTTATATGTTTCATTTTCTTTTCTATTATTTATTTCCTTTTGTATTTGTTTGTTTCATTATGAGTAGCTAGGATTGCCGAACCTATTGGGGTTCATCTTTGTTGATGGTTTGTGTTTAAATATTGGATTTTTTATCTGCCATTTTTGTAATCTTCTTACTGTTTAGTAATAAAATTTGATTCAATTAATTTGAGACATTAAATTAATTTTCTTTTGGATTGTTTCTTGACATTGAGAAATGCTTTTTATAACTGGAAATTAAATAGTAAGAACTGGTAGTTAACATTTAGAGATAAGGTTAATTCACTCGTCGGATTAAGAATTAACAACTCTTAATAGTTCTAAATCACGCTTAATGCTAATCTGTAATAATCTGATAGGAAGAGATTCCATTAGGTTAGTGCAGATTTAGGAACTCAGTGAGCTCGAGAGAGGAGCAGAGTTTGATTCAGGATTTAGGCACGGGTAGCAAGATTGGTAGTTTATAAAATCAACCTTAGAATTCCATCACTTAGGTCCCCTTTGGGTTTGCTTCTTTGTTACGGTTGTTTTTCAATTGTTAGTTGTTGTTGTTCCTTTATTTGCATTCATAAGCATTAGTTAATTAATTTAGACTTCTCACACCTTATTTCAGATTAAATAACATAACGAACAGTAGTAACTTTAGGTTTACCCGATCTCCAAGGATACGACCTTGATACTCACTAGTGCTAGACCGCATCGATAGGTTCACTGCCTTAAGTGTAGGTTGCATAAGTAGCCCATCAAGTTTTTGGCACCGTTGCCGGGGAACAGTAACAGTAAACTAGAGTGAATTGTTTTTGTGTTAATTTAGTCATTATCTGTTTATTCATTCATTCTTTATTTTTTTTTTTTTATTACTTTTGTTGATTGGTGGTTGTTTGGTTTTCCGTTTCAGGTAGTTTATGACCAGGAGCTCTAACCTTGACCCCATAGCACCCTTATCTGACCCGGAGCACTCTCTCAGATTATTGAGACGACGTTTGCAGGCAGTTGAGGAGGAGGACGGAGTTACAGTTCAGGTTCAAGGAGTTGACGCGATGGAGAACCTCAACCCCCAAGCCGATGACGATCAAAGGACGATGTACGAGTTTGCTCGACCATCTTTGGATGGGACGAAAACTAGTATAGTCAGACCTGCTGTAGTGGCCAACAATTTTGAAATAAAAGCCAACATTATCCAAATGATCCAGCAGAGCGTGCAGTTTGGAGGATTGCCCAGCGAGGATCCCAATGCACATATTTTTAATTTTTTGGAGATTTGTGACACATTCAAGATAAATGGAACAACTGGGATGTTTGCTTATAGACGGATGCCATTCGAACTGTGCAATGCACCGGCTACATTTTAGCGGTGCATGATGGCTATCTTCAAGGACATGATTGAGGAGTTTTCTGGGCCATGCAGGGTTTTATAGGAGATTTATTAGAGATATTGCTAGGCCTCTCACTCAGTTGTTAGTTAAGGATGTACTTTTTATTTTTGATGATGCATGCTTGGCTGCTTTTGAGTTACTTAAGAAACTTCTAACTAAAGCCTTGATCATGGTTTCTCCTGATTGGGGGCTGCCTTTTGAACTGATGTGTGATGCTAGTGATTATGCAGTTGGAGCTGTGCTTGGACAGAGGATTGAAAAGAAGTTCCAACCCATTTACTATGCTAGCAAGACTTTGACAGGAGCCCAGGAACACTACACCACCACAGAGAAGGAGTTGTTGGCTGTTGTTTATGCCTTCGACAAGTTTAGATCATACCTCGTTCTCTCCAAAACCATTGTCTTCACGGACCACCCGGCGTTGAGGTACTTATTCCTGAAAAATAATGCGAAACCGAGATTGATTCAGTGGATTCTTTTATTGCAGGAATTTAATGTCGAGATCAAGGATAAGAAGGGCGCAGAGAATCTGGCAGTGGACCATTTATCGAGATTGGAAAATCCTCACTTGGATGCACTTGATGAGATGGCCATAGACGATCGATTTCCAGAGGAGCATTTATATATCACTTAGGTATACACTGATACTCCCTGGTTTTCAAATTACGCTAAGTATTTGGTTGCTAGGGTTCTACCAAAGGGTATGACTTATCAGCAAAAGAAGAAATTCTTTGCCAATTTGAAGTACTACATTTGGGAAGAACCCTTTCTGTTTAGAGTCTGTGCAGATCAGGTGATTCGCCGTTGTGTTTATGGCGAAAAGACTCTCCAAATATTGAGGCACTGCCATGAAGGACCCACTGGAGGTCATCAAGCAGCAAACCATACAGCGAGGAAGGTGCTAGAGGAAGGATTCTATTGGCCTACACTCTTCCAAGATGCACGAAAATTTATTCAGGTTTGTGACGCTTGTCAGCGCGCAGGTAATATCTCTTCTCGTGATGAGATGCCCCAAACTAGTGTGCAAGTCGTTGAGATTTTTGATATTTGGGGCATCAACTTCATGGGACCCTTTCCCTCTTCATATGGTAATAAGTACATTCTGGTTGCTGTTGAATACTTCTCTAAGTGGCCTGAAGCTCAGGCTTTGGCCACTGATGATGCCAAGGTTGTTTGCAGGTTCCTTAAACGATTGTTTGCTAGGTTTGGCACACCTAGGGCGCTTATTAGTGATAGAGGAACACATTTCTGCAACACCCAATTAGAGAAGGTACTTAAGCGGTACGGAGTTACTCAGCGATTCTCTACTCCCTATCACCCCTAGACTAGTGGGCAGGTTGAGGTAACTAATAGGGGTATTAAATGTATTTTAGAGAGAACTGTTAGTACTAGTAGGAAGGATTGGACTCTTAAGTTAGATGATGCATTATGGGCGTTTAGGACTGCTTTTAGGACATCTATATGTTTTACGCCTTATCGCCGTGTTTATGGAAAGTCATGTCATTTACCTGTTGAGTTAAAGCATAGGGCACTTTAGGCCCTTAGGACTTGTAACTTTGATATTCATTCTGCAGGTAAGGAGTGACAGTGGCAGCTGAGTGAGCTAGATGAGTGGCGCCAGCAGGCGTACAAAAACTCATTATCTTACAAAGCAAGAACGAAGAAATGGCATGATCAAAGGATTCGTGGGCATAAGGAGTTTCAAGTCGGGGATCGAGTGTTGCTGTGCAACTCTCACCTTCATCTGTTTCCTAGAAAGCTGGGAAGTCGGTGGTCTGGACCATTTCAGGTCAGACGGGTCTTTCCATATGGAGTGGTGGAGTTCCATCATCTCGAGAAGGGAGGTTTCAAAGTGAATGGGCATCGATTAAAACTTTACCATGGTAACTCATTGGATGGTAAGCAACGAGTTGACCTAGTTTTGTATGCATAGGAGGGTTGATCCGGATGAGTCAAGCTTAGGACTCAGCAAAAATAAGTATTTCTGTACATTCGATTTTGGCGATGCTTTTACATTTTTGTTTTTAATTTTTGTTATTTCGTTATTTTCTTTGGACTTATATTTATTTTGATTTACTTGCTTGAGTATGTTCATAATTTGTTTTTATTCCTCTGTTTCGAAGTTTTTGAATATATCTAGTGTCGGAAAAATATAAATATTTTTATATGTAAAAGGTGATTTAGACCAGCATTCCAGGAAATTTCGGGCCCATATGCGCATTCGGGATCATGCACGGCCAAGTGCACGGCATATATCGTATCGCATGACCGGTACAAATGCGCATTACGAACCCTATTTAAAATGAAGTTTTTCATCATTTCACTGGTTTGGCCGATTTTTCTCTCCTTCTTTACTTTTTCTCTACTATTCTACTTTGTCAGAGACAATCGCAGTAAGTAATCTGTATTTTACACTTAATCTTGCTTGTTTTGTTTTTCTGTTCATACATGATTGTCATTTTGTTTTTCTTATACTTTTGTTGATTTCCGTATCATTGCTTTCTCGTTCTAGTTTCATTTCCTGCAAATCACATTTTTTTCTTTTCACCTTAGGTATGTCATTTCTGACTTTAATGCATATTCCATTGTTTATTTGTGTTATTTTAATTTTGTTCTTCTTGCCCTTATTTTTCACTTTTGTTTTCATATTACTTTTTATTTATTCTGTCCTTATTCCATTTTGGATGTGCTACCATTGGGTACGTTGTGATGTTATGCACTGAAATGTCATTGGGCATTGTATATGTAATTATCTGTTATTTTTGTTCTCCCTTTGCACCCTATATTTTCAGCCTTGCAGGATTTCGGCGGTTAGGGTACCTTACCCCTAGCTTCCTGGGTTAACAACTAATTTGATATACTACCGAATTTCTGTTAAATTTTATGTAAATTGAACATGGTCGATCTATTACAGTGTTTTGCTACTTGTGTTGCTATCTAACATTGCATTTTATCATAAAAGTATGGCCAATGATCAGCAGAAAGCTGCTGGGAAGCGAGCTAAAGTTGAGGATGGTTCTTCTAGTCACCAGACCTCAGGCCAGACAACTGCTACACTACTTCCTAGATGACAACCTCGGGCAACCGATCACCCGAGAACCCGAGCTCGACTTGTCCTTACACCTGCAGCTGGCAGGCATCCTTACTTGATCTTCACCAACCAGGCGCATATTGATCGATTTCAAGTGGTAAGGACCAAGTCACTTCTGACTGGGAGGTGCATCGATTGGCAGGCCTTGAGAGATGTTAGGCTTTTTGAAGAAATTTCTAGTTTGCTGGAGACAGTACCATGGAATAGGTTTTTTGACATTAGAGAGCCTACTTACAGAGAGCTAACTTTGGAGTTCTTCAAGCACCTTTTGGCTTCAACCGGTTGTTAGGGACTTAACCCGCCAAACACAGTTTCTTTCAGGGTAACTGGCAGAACCTACAGGATGTCCCTAGCTGAGTTTGGAATAGCTTTAGGGATATGGACTAGAGCGGAGGTGGATTCTGATTTATTTAATCAAGCAGTTAGACATTTGGGGACAGATATAGATTCATATTGGGAGGATATTAGGGTGGTCCGACGCTCTTTCTCTTCGAGCCGGACCAAGGCTTCATGTATTTCAGATAGTTTGAGATACCTCCACAATATTTTAGCGCACACATTGGCTGGTAGGGGTGAGAGTTAGGGAGCTCTCAATAAGCTTGATGTTGCTTTACTCTGGCATATTCGGCAGAGGACCTATTTGGATTTAGGGTTTCTGATGGCTGCACAGATGGATGGGATTCAGAGATCGGCTAGGAAGGCAGTTATTAGCTGTGGACCATATGTGACTAGGCTAGCTAGGAATATGGGGGTGTTGACTCCAGCCGCTGTTTAAAGTATGACAGAATCGGGTTCTATGCTGGCTGTTGGAACACAGCAAATGTACAACATGCGGATGGTTACTCGGACTGAGTCTACCTCAGGCGGTTTCGAGTACCACTTGACAGGTTCCACTTCAGCTAGCCAGACGGGTGGCGATGGTGTTGATGAGGGTGATGATGATGATGTTGACATCACCAAGGAGCAGCTTGTACCCCCACCACGTCCCTCATCTAGGCCCACTGATGTTCCTGACCCATCTATGTTCTTTAATCAATCAGCAGGCACATCCGTAGCATCTAGATTGGATAGGATGGAGGCCCGGATAACACAGCAGTGGGATCTTAATCCGGCTAGTTAATTATCCTTATCTCTAAGCGATTATTAACCAGTTCTTGCTATTCAAAATTCCAATTGCCAAATGGACTTCTCAATCACACAAAGCAATCTAAACACACAATTCACAACGTCTCACGAATAATGATTATCTTATTAATACTGAAAACAAGAAGAATACAAAACCAACTCAAATAATCCAACAATATAATATCAAGCCAACATAGTAAAGAAATCCCAATGGATTAAATCAGTCTAGCTAAACATGTTCATGTTTAAAACAATCTAGGAAATCAATTACAATGATAGAATAATGAAAATAAAACATGTACACCCTTTTCTCTCGAATTGGATGAGCGACTCCAAATCCGGATCTACACTTTGATTAATCTCCCAAACGCCTCTTGAATTACTCCACTACTGTTTTGCACTCGGAACCTTGCGATTTCGGGATTCTTACTCACCGTAACTCTCTTGCACTCAATCATGCGAAACCGAACCAACCGCTGTGGTATGTCACTCTTTTTCCCCTTTTTTCTAAGAAAAATTCATTTTTCTTATATATTTAACTCGGCGGCCGAAGCCGAAGTCCGGGCCGTCTTTGAAACTGTGGATCTCACCAAGTAGTGTTTCACCACGGCCGTGTTGCTCCCCATGTTGGCCACCACGGCCCGTGCTGAAGGCCGTGGTGGCTATGGAAACCATGCCCAAAGTGCAAATTTCAAGAATCAAAGCCAATGGTTGAGCACGGCCAGAGTCCAGGCCGTGCTCAATGTATGCATTGCGGGCTCTTGTCCGATATTGATGAATTCTCGTCCGTTTCCGCACGTATTGATCTATAATTGCTTAAACACCGATGATGGTCCTATAAATGTTCCTGAAATGCAAAAGAACACAAAACACGGGTGATCTGGGAATAAAAGCACAATAATTGCTAAGAACATACGCAATAATATGCAAGCAAATATGTGTAAAACTATGCTCATCAAATTACCCCACACTTAAGCTATTGCTTGTCCTCAAGCAATTAACAACTCAACCCATAAAACTACAGTTAGCAATTCCTTGTAGTTTATGCCCCTAGTCCACAACAGATAGTACTCAACACATCTCAAAGGATACTCAATCATAAATCAAATTGCAAATCATTAACAAAGAATGGAAATAATATTAATGCGTGAGTAACTTAAATGACAACTCAACACAAACATCATGAACCAATGCCTCACAGGGATCACTCAAGTCGCTCAAAGTGTATATTAGGTGAATAACAAATCCCTCAAAGCAAATGCACAAGACCCGCTCACCATAAGCTTGCTCATAAATCATATTTTCGCTACTGTGAATAAGTAAATACCAGAATCAAAGGGTCTTTGCCAAGGTTGTAATGGGGCTAGGGTAAAGGTACGGAGATTTGGATAGAAGTATGAAAATGCTAGAATTCGTGCCTAAGATCATAAAAAGAATCATTCACTAAAATCCCCACTTCATAGAATAACGCTTGCAAATGCTCTAAATCCAATAAAAAGATAAATAATTAAAGAGATTTATTTATTATATATTTTTTTTTTTCTTCTTCTTCTTCTTCTTCTTCTTTTTTCTTTTTTTTCTTCTTTTTTCTTTTTTTTTTTTTTAGAAGAAATGAACTAGCAGCTTATTAGCCACCGCTGCATACAACTCGAATAAACATAAAGAATAACAAATGCAAATTGGATCAAAGGGAGCATTTAAAATATTAAAAAGATTTAGTGAATTTACCAACATAGCAACTAGAATTTTAATCCCACATAAAGTTGAACAAATCACAGAAAGAAATTCCAGCATAAGGGTAAAGGAAAGATAAATGTAAAGAATGGTATAATTGAAGTGTATAGGTGTAGATTATGAAGAAAAGGTTAAGGCTCAAAAACTGGCTAACTAATGGAAACATAAGGTGATAGGCTTTTGGTCAAATGTGGTGATTCCTAAATCGCCCAAATCATCTCATGGTATTCACAATATTCATGTAACTTCAACACGCATTACAAAGCAAGTTCTAGAAGCAAAGTTAAGTACAATCCACACTCAAACAAGAAATATAAAGAGCATAAGTATAATGAATGCTCAATTGGCTCAAAATCTCACTTTCAGGTGTGGTATTAGGTGCAGTTGGTTCGCAACATCATTACTTAAGAAACACATGCATATGATATTATCAACGTTCTAAGTTAAAATTCGACAATTCGAAAAACAATTAAATAACACCGGTTTAACCCAGCAGGGTTGATGTGTAAAACACCATAAATTGTTTTCCAAGGACAATGAACAACAAAGAAAAGTAACTACAATTCTATAAATCAAGTCATCAATCAGCTCAAAAATAGCATACTCAAGTGCATAAAAACACAGTGTCCTAACATCCCCTAAAAATACACAACACCTAGCCATAGCAATTTCAGATATATTAACAACCATATGAGAGATTAAGGTTTACCCATAAGAACCCCACACTTGAAGAACACATTGTCCTCAGTGTAAAATGTTATGGATACCCCGCATGGAATGCTCAACTAAGAGAACAAAGGCAATACAATCCAAGTGCATGACATGTATGAAAAATAAAGTAAATAAATGCAGAAAAATAAAAAGATCTAGGGGACTGCCCTGATCATCCATCGAGGCTGATGTTGTGGAAATTCAGTACCTCCTCGGTAGAATCTGAAAATAATAAAATAAAGAAATGAAATCGAAACTGAAAATATGAAAACTAAAACTAATAAAATGTTTCAAAACAAAAAGGTTAAAAAATTAGAAATTAAAGATAAAAATTGGGGTGCCTCCCAAAAGCGCTTCTTTTTTATGTGATGAGTCTTCTTAGCTGGACTCATGGTGAAAGGCAAATAGGCATGATCGAAGACCATCCATCCTTCTTTCAAGCAAATGTCTTCAAGTATCCGCTTAGAGGGATAATCGTCAATTTCCTCTTCCCGACTATCAAGCAAGCTGCCAGTATGATGGGCAAGACTCGCTCCTCGTATAATTGAACGTAGTCATGATGCTCTAGGGGCTCTTCCAATTTGAAAGCTGGAGTTTCAACAATTGGAAGGATCGACGGTTGGGCAATTTCTTCAGGAGTGTTGATGGTTTTCTTCAGTCCTTGGCTTGGTTCACTTGCTAGGAGAAACTCGAGCTCCTCCAAGACTTCTTTATTGGATAACTCGTGCTCATCTTCCATCATCGAAGGGACTTGTGGAAAATCTACCCACAATTCCTCTAACTGCAACTCAACATCATCAACTGTACATTCCAGTTGGTAGTCTTTCAGAGGGATTATGTTTGCCTCTTCCTTTTCTGGTTCCATCTCCATGTTTAAGAAATCGTCCTGCATAGAAGCATTATCGTCAAACATAGTAGATAAACCAGAAAAATTCTCACCTGAACGCAAAGTGATGGCGCTCAAATGCTCCTCGCATTCAGTAGCGTTTGATGGAGTTCCCCATTGTTCTGCCGCTAGTAACTGAAAGATCAAGCCTACTTGATGCTCTATGTTCTTAATTAAGGCTTGTTGTCCTTTAAGTACCCTCTCTGTTTGTTGGAATCTTTCCTCAAGACTTGTTATGAACCTCATCATCAGCTCCTCTAACACTAACTCTTCATCTTGAGTTGAAGGTGCAAGATTAGGCTGCTGATGTAGTTGCTGAATTCCTAGTGGTTCTTGGCCATCTAAGCTCCATCCAAAGGGTGAATGAGTGCTCCACTCTTGATTGTAGGTGCTTCTATACGAGTCACTTGGCCAACTTCCCGTATAATTCACCTGTTCACAGTTATAAGAACAATGAGCAACATCACTATACAATGGACAATCATTACACACATGTAAACCATAACAAAATTCATAAAAGACTTGAGATGAAAGGATAGGAGAAGAGAGTTGATCGGTAGCCCTGCAAAACGATTCCACTCGAGCATCTAAAGATGCACGGGCATCCCAATTTTTAGCACTCTCTTGGTTCCTGATCCCATTTTCCAATGTGTCATACAAAGAGTTTGAATTTAGCATTGAACCTCCTTATCATTCACTATCTAAATCATAAACTTAAACTAAATAAATATGTACAAATAAAATAAAATAATTAAACAAATAAAAATAAAAATCATAAAATAATAAGAAAAGAAAAAAGAAAAAAAAGAAAAAAAAATTGGCTAAATTAACAAAATGCAAATTTCACTCTAGTTTTCAAACAATTCCCCGGCAACGGCGCCAAAAACTTGATGGGTGCTACTCGTGTTAGCTACAATCTAAGGCAGTGTACCTATCGATGCAGTCTAGCACTAATGGCGAGTATCAAGGTCATATTCCTCGGGAAAGTGAAAGCCCAGAGTTACTCCTTTGTTCTTTGTTATATTAACCTAAAATGGATAATGAATAAATTCTAAACTAACTATTAACTACAAGCTAAGTTCTGAGGGAGATGCAGGAGTAATTGATAAATGAAATAATCAAGACAATAAGACAAACCCAAAGGGAATCTAAACTAGTTGGCAACCGAACAAAAGATAAAGGATCGGTGAGTCTAATTATGCTACTCGTGGATGAATTCTTAACCGAATTCGGTTTCTCTCTCGAGATAACCGAATTCCTAAACCTAATAACCTAAAGTTGGAATCTCTTCCTAACGATTGATTCTTAAATTAGCATTAAGCTTTAATCCGCCTCTATTAAGCTTTGTTAATTCTTAGTCCGGCTAGTTAATTATCCTTATCTCTAAGCGATTATTAACCAGTTCTTGCTATTCAAAATTCCAATTGCCAAATGGACTTCTCAATCACATAAAGCAATCTAAACACACAATTCACAACGTCTCATGAATAATGATTATCTTATTAATACTGAAAAAAAAAGAATACAAAACCAACTCAAACAATCCAACAATATAATATCAAGCCAACATAGTAAAGAAATCCCAATGGATTAAATCAGTCTAGCTAAACATGTTCATGTTTAAAACAATCTAGGAAATCAATTACAATGAAAGAATAATGAAAATAAAACATGTACACCCTTTTCTCTCGAATTGGATGAACAGCTCCAAATCTGGATCTACACTTTGATTAATCTCCCAAACTGCCTCTTGAATTACTCCACTACTGTTTTGCACTCGGAACCTTGCGATTCCGGGATTCTTACTCACCGTAACTCTCTCTTGCACTCAATACTGTGCAAAAACCGAACCAGCCGCCAGGGCTCTATGTCACTCTTTTTTCCCCCATTTTTTTTAAGAAAAATTCATTTTTCTTATATATTTAACTCAGCACGGCCGAAGTCCAGGCCGTGCTGAAACTGTGGATCTCACCAAGTAAGGTTTCACCACGGCCGTGTTGCTCCCCGTGTTGGCCACCACAGGCCGTGCTGAAGGCCGTGGTGGCTACGGAAACCGTGCCCAAAGTGCAAATTTCAAGAATCAAAGCCAATGGTTGAGCACGGCCAGAGTCCAGGCCGTGCTCAATGTATGCATTGCGGGCTCTTGTCCGATATTGATGAATTCTCGTCCGTTTCCGCACGTATTGATCTATAATTGCTTAAACACCGATGATGGTCCTATAAATGTTCCTGAAATGCAAAAGAACACAAAACACGGGTGATCTGGGAATAAAAGCACAATAATTGCTAAGAACATACGCAATAATATGCAAGCAAATATGTGTAAAACTATGCTCATCAGATCATGTGGGGTATTATACCTGTTTACACTGAGGACAATATTTTTCTCAAGTGTGGGGTAGGTATTTGAGTTTTGTGCAGGTACTTATTTTGTTATCTCAAACTTCTGGAAGGATGGTATTTTGCTGTTTTAATTTTATTTTCATTTTATTTGTTTTGACTGATCGAGTCTGTTCATTCTTATTATTTTTATCTTGAGTTTTGTTTTAATCAAGTAGTTGATTTTTTTTCTTTTGAATGGACCCTTATAGCTTTTATCAAATCTTGTTGGGAAGAAGGCGATGAACGAATCTCTTAGTTTCAATCAAGCCAGGTAAAACTGGTGTTTTTCCTTAATTTTTTTTCATTTTACTTTATCTTTGGATATAGAACATTGTTAATATTGATGCTTATTATTATGATTGATTGTTTAAATTTTGGTTTGAGAGCACATGCAATTTTTACCCACTCAAATGGTGAGGTTTTGAGCCAAATTGGGCATCATTATTTTTATGCTCCTTTTCTTCTTGTTGAGTGAGCATTGCACAGAATCTTTGTTTTTAGAACTTGCTCTGTGATTTCTTTTGAGATTACATGAATTTTTAATAGTCATGAGACGATATGGGCACTTAGGATTTACACAATCTGGCCAAAAGCTTAACCCTGTTTCTCCATTAGTAAACCAATTTTGAGCCTTAGCCTTTTCTTTCATTGTAATTCACCTTGACACTCATTTTATCACTTCTATTCATTCCACCATTCTTTCTACCATTGTTGCTGGGTATTATATAAGTTTATGCTGCATTTCATTTTGGATTAATTTGCATTTATTCACTAAGTTGCTAGAATTCTTTTCGTAGATGCTCCCTTCAGTCCAAATGGTACATTATTGTTTTACCACTTTTGATTGAGTATTGTATTACTTCATCCTGCAATTGCAAAAGAAAAAAAAGAAAAAAAAAGAAAAAAAATATATATATATATATATTAATAAAAATAATGTATGTATATATAATTTTCTCTTAGTTTATTTCGAGCATCATCTTATTATGGGAGCAACTTAGTATTGTATAGCATTTGATTCTTGGTTGTTTTCTTGCATTACTTGCATAATTTTTCAGCAACTTTTAACCTACTTTCCATATTTCTCCATACCTTACCTTAACCCCATTACAACCTAGCTGAAGACCCTTTGATTATGACTATTGATTATTTCAAAGTAGTGGAGATTATATCTATGAGCAAGCTTATGGTAAACATATTTTTCTGTATTTTTGCGTTGAGAGCTTGCCGATATTCTTTCACCTATATATACACTTGTGTGTTTTGAGTGACATCTTGGAAGGCATGGCTCTCAAATTCTCAGTTTAGATAGTTTATTATTTTAATTTTAGTAGCTTTGTTCTCTTTTTCAAAGATTTAATGATTTGGGGATTTTGAGGAAATTCGTTACGGAGTTTTAAGACTTGTTTTGAGCTAACCTTCTGTAATGTATTTGATCGAGTCATTTGGTATCTGTTTGATGAGAGAATTGTTGATTGCTTGAGGACAAGCAAACTCTCAAGTGTGGGGTAGTTTGATGTAGATGATTCGATGCATGTTTATTGACTGTTTATCAGTCGTTTATTCGCGTATTTGAGTCATATTTATTCCTGTTTGATCGCACTTTGGTATGTTTATGAATTTTTCAGGTTTTCGGACTCTTTGATAGATATTATTGATTTATGGGCCGAAATAAAGATATTTGGATTATTTATGCATATTAGATGTTATCAGAGTCGATTCCTTATTAACGCGCATTTCGAGATTTTTGCACAACCTTGGACAATTTCAGAAATTTGGCATTACATGGAGGTTGGTGCCCGTTTCCTGGGCCGTGCATATATGCACAGGCCATGGCACGGGCCGTGCATATTTACACGGGCCATGGCACGGACCGTGGCACGGCTATGGCACTTCTGCCTATAAATAGGTGCACGCAAAACAAGACATGGTTCCGCTTCTGATTTCTGGACTTCTTTACGTGCCCGACCCCTCACTTCTGTACCTCTGTTCTTGACATTTTGGGAGACCAACGTTAGTTCAAAGGATTGATTTGGAGTATTCAAGCAAAGATTGAAGTTTCTAGACGATTGACCGAGACATCCGAGATCCATACTTGAGGCTGGTTTCAGAATTGGCACTTGCGACATTCCCACTCCGATTCGATAGAAAAGCGGTTATATGTTTCATTTTCTTTTCTGTTATTTATTTCCTTTTGTATTTGTTTCTTTCATTATGAATAGCTAGGATTGCCGAACCTATTGGGGTTCATCTTTGTTGATGGTTTGTGTTTAAATATTGGATTTTTTATCTGCCATTTTTGTAATCTTCTTACTGTTTAGTAATAAAATTTGATTCAATTAATTTGAGACGTTAAATTAATTTTCTTTTGGATTGTTTCTTGACATTGAGAAATGCTTTTTACAACTGGAAATTAAATAGTAAGAACTGGTAGTTAACATTTAGAGATAAGGTTAATTCACTCGTCGGATTAAGAATTAACAACTCTTAATAGTTCTAAATCACGCTTAATGCTAATCTGTAATAATCTGATAGGAAGAGATTCCATTAGGTTAGTGCAGATTTAGGAACTCAGTGAGCTCGAGAGAGGAGCAGAGTTTGATTCAGGATTTAGGCACGGGTAGCAAGATTGGTAGTTTATAAAATCAACCTTAGAATTCCATCACTTAGGTCCCCTTTGGGTTTGCTTCTTTGTTACGGTTGTTTTTCAATTGTTAGTTGTTGTTGTTCCTTTATTTGCATTCATAAGCATTAGTTAATTAATTTAGACTTCTCACACCTTATTTCAGATTAAATAACATAACGAACAGTAGTAACTTTAGGTTTACCCGATCTCCAGGGATACGACCTTGATACTTACTAGTGCTAGACCGCATCAATAGGTTCACTGCCTTAAGTGTAGGTTGCATAAGTAGCCCATCAATGATACGTGTCAAGCTGCTTTCCTAACATATGTCATCATAAATCCTTTTATGATGACACATGTCTATCTACTTTCATGACATGTGTCATCATAAAACCCTTTTGTGATAACACGTGTCAATCAAGCTCCTTCAATATATAACACTTATATATTATATATTATACATTATCATTAATTAGACATTTACAAACTTTAACTTTGGAAGATGCTAGTGTTCCTACTCAAAGTACAAGTCAAGTTCATCGCCATGCTTGAGTTGATTTTAACGTGTATGACTTTCTAGGTTCATTATTAATTGGCAATGGGAATTTAATATTAAACTCTTTAAGATTAATTAAAACACTTTAATCAACTAAGGGAACAATTAAATAATTGTTCCTCAATCATTTCCATAAATTATAAGTAACATCAAACAACATATTATAATTATCCAATTAATAATAAAGGTATTGATCATCCATTAACCCTTTATTTATGATTACCATGTAATTAAATCCCTCCATTGAACAATGTCCCGATTAAGTGAGGATCATGGAATAGTCAAATACACTAACTTGATTCTATGACCAAATCCAAGATACATCTCGACTAAATATGATTAATGTGAGAACTCCTTTTCCATTAATTATAATTACCTCGACCAACGATTTCTTAGTCAATATGTTATCGAATCGCATAAGATATTCTCCTTGTTTACTCAAGGTAATGGATTCCTTGTTGATGAACACCTGCCTTCATGCATATGCAATTGGAGCCACTATATGCAAGTACCCATTCTAGGTATGAATGGATACCTAAAGCATAAGCAAATTCCAAGTACATATTCATGAGACAACTCTCTCACCTCAGATCTGAGGATTAGTTACACCATCATAACTTAATAATGAATCAGTGACTTAAGTAAATCATCCATGTGATTCATTATTTCTTCAAGTCATGTTCAATCCACTCGTCTCACAAGTGACCCATAATGATTAACTTAATAACTCATATTAAATGGCATGAGACTCGCCATCCTATATATATTAGTATCTCATACTAACCATAGGGTTAAATGCATTATATTGGTCTTCCGGATTAAAGATGTTTAATATTTAATCTTACAACAAAGAACTATTTTATAATATTTATTCTAAAGATCATTCGTCGCTCATATTCTCAACTCTTGAGAATGGAGTCTCTAATAAATATTATTGGATTCATTCAATAATTATATTACTACAAAAATGAATGATAGACAATTGCCATTAATAAAATGATATTACATAATAATATCATAATGTATGAACCAAAAAGCAAAAGTCCAATTGGCTTTTAGGATATACATCTAACATCAATTCTATAATTGAATCAATCATATTTGTTCTTGATAATTGCATATAACATCTTGAATAAGATCTATGAAACACTTTTCATAATCTTCATTCAAACAACCTTAGCCAAGGATTTTCATATTAAAGCATATCAAGAATCATTAGGATAAGGTTCCATGACATATTACCTTAGGCAATGAATTCATTATTGATAACTTATTATCATCATATGATGCTTAGTATACCGATGACTATCCTTTCAGCGCTCCATGGATAGAAGAACATAAGATAGTATCAAAGTATAGCAATTCTCATATAAGATAATATATTGTTATCTCAAGTCTAAGGATTACATCTTAGATGATTATCACAAGAGTATTGCCCATAGACACTTGGGGTAAATTCCATATGGACTACTCAGTAGGGTCGTGTTCTATGAATTTGTTCTTATAACAAGTGCCCATATGCTTATCTCGGAATCCCTATTCCTTAACCTTATGAGAAAAAATGCTTACATCACAAGTAAGTGATAATACATTATGGTAGTCTCGAGCTTTTGATCTATATCCAATGATCAATATCTAATTCTTTATCAAACATCGACTATGAACAAAGTTTAGGAATGTATTTAATGAGAACCTACTGGTTTGGATTATTCCTTACCAAACTACTTGTACTATTACAGTCGAACAATGCCTTTAGTATAATTGTATGCCATCAACTGTGATGTATAAATTAACACAGATCATCTGACAACTCTTTGTCTTTAGGGCATACTCTAACATATTAGTATCCCATACTAATCATAGGGTCTAACACATTATGTTAGTCGTCCGAATTAAAGATGTCAATATTTAATCCTAGACTAAGAACCATTCAATAATGTTTATACTAAAGATCATCTGTCACGCATATTCTCAACTTTTGAGAATGGAGTCTTAAATAAATATTATTGGACTCATTTAATAATTATATTGCTGCAAAAATGAATGAAATACAATTGCCATCAATTAAAAGATATTCATTATATATTAATATCACAATGTATTAACCAAAAAGCAAAAGTCAATCGGCTTTTTGAACATACATCTAACACACCAAAACTGAATGTGAGTTAAGTTTCATATATTTTTTATGGTGATTGCTTATATTAACCTTTAGAGTAGATTGAAACATTTTCAAACTTTTTAGGTGAAAAGAGCTAGGAAGGTTTTGTCACATGATGTGTCACAACAATCATCTTAGCATCAAGAAATGGAGCACATACTATTCAAAAAGAGAGGGCATTGGTAATATCAATTAATGAATGAAATGGTTTTGGAAGTTTGATTAAACTATATAGTTTGTGTTTATCAAATATTTACAATACAATAAGTTATGAGTAAATATGATGTGAGATCCTTAAAGAAACATGCAATATTTATATGAGGGTAAGTCTATACGTGTTTTTCTTACCATTTACGGATATTTAATTATATAGAATTTCATGGATGTTTACTCTAGATGTCAGACAATAGAAGAGTTAAATTTGTCCATGGTGCAAAGGAGTAATAAGGGTACTTCAAACTGTTACATTTGTAGGGGGTAACTCTACACTTTTATATCTAAGACCAACCCCTATTCATCACAAATCAAAAATCCATCAATAAGCACATCTGAAACTGCTAGAAGAAACGGCGGAGGTGGAAGAAATGGCCTAGGTGGAAGAAACGGCCTTGGTGGCAAAAGTGGTGCAACAAACATATCTCAATCTACTTCAAACCATTTAGGCATCTAAAAGAGACTGCATGAGAGCTATTAAACTGTTATGAAATTTAGGCAGGATCTCAAAGAAAAGAATCACTTTTAAAGCTAGTATCAATGAGAATCTAAATAGCTTATGGACACGCACAATTTGAATCTCCCATAGATCTAGTTCCAAGGGAGGGCTAGATCTTTGTATGTGTCAACTTTAATAACAATTATTTAACTATTAGAAAGAATTAGGATATTTTCATATTTTATAAGCTCAATACCTTTAACAATTTATTCAACTTGAAATAAGCTAAGTTGTGTTAATGCTCAATACATTTTTATCGCATAGCATATTCACAATGCATAAGCACTCTTGGAAATATAGATTTTTATGCTCTTTCCATATGCCAAATTCTCTTACACTCATGCAACATACATAAATTAGTAGAAACTAGACTATGAATAATAAGCATAAGTTCATTACGGAATCTTAAACAACTAACTATTGACTAACATAAGTTGGAAATGAATTCTAATGCAGCATTAGTTGATTCCTGCCTAAACCTCAACCACCACTTATATTACAACTTGGATATGTCCATGGAAGCACCACCAAAACAACAACCAACATAATCACAATCAATTTATTTGCCAATCCTTTTTATCTTGAAATCATTTCCTTTAAATTTGTTTTTCATTAGTCGACTGTTTTTTCACAATTTCTAGTTGTTCAATCTTCCCTTCAAGATTTTCATTCTTCCTATACAGCTCATTCTTACACTCATAACCTGTTTGTACTCTTCACTTCTCAATTCAACATCTTTCAGTTTTTCATCCAAAAATTTCTCTATTGAAGCTTTCAATTTCAGTTTCTCTTGTAAATTATCCATTTAATTCTTCAATCTCAATAATACCCCTTTTTGGAATAAGAGCAAATCTGGGTTAAGCCATTCAAAAAACTCATAATCACTAGAGTGGTTCATAGGGACAAAACTCATACCAATTTTAGATAACAAAAGAAAATGTATAAATTTGAACAACACGAAAACAGATGCTTCGAACTCATACCTTTTTAACATGAAACTGGAAAAATCTCCTTTCTAGGCTGTCCTTTATCTAGGATGTCAAGAGATCAATGTCAAAATCATAAGAGCATTTCGTTAATGGAATTGAGTTAGTATAGGAAGTCATTAACCATGACCTTCATGAGGTCCTTAACTGTGAATGGAAAGAAGAGATTCTCAACTGATTTTAGGGTTTTTTATAATACTTAGTGAGAAGAACTAATAAGAAATAAAAGAAGATGATGAAATTTGGGTTTTTACATCTCAATTTGGGACTTTATTTCAACTTAATAAAATGTTGCATTTAATATACCTGATATGGAGTGGGATGACATGTCACACATGTGTCTTTGAAGTGTGACAAGTAGAACATGTCACACATTTTTGCATGTGATATAGGATGCAAATCACCAAAAAAGGCATCAGTGATTTGAATTGCAAAGAAATGAAAATGTTTGCCCTAAATTAAATCCACAAAACATGCTAATGGTCATGATTTTATTTACAATTAGACCTAATTTTGACCTAAGGGTCAATTGGTCTTTATTTTGATCTTAGCATCCAAATTGAGAGTTGATGTAAACCTTCTTTGGAAGAGAATATTACACGCCAAGATCAATACTTATAAGGTTTGCCAAAAGTTATTTGCGGAACTATCACCCTTATTTATAAAGAAATAAGATCAATAGCTATAATGAGATGAACTTAATTAATCCTAAAAACTAACAAGTTAATAGAATTAAATTAAGATAGAAGTGAAATCAAAACCTAAACAATAAGCTTTAATCTCAAGAACACTCAAAGAAACTCTTTATATTCAATCAAAATGTTATATTTTTGCTGAATTACATAGCTTTATTTATAGAGTTTAAAAAAAATAATCCTAATACTAGAATGACTAGGATATGCGGCCAAGACTCCTAAATAAACAAAACTTGAAGTAAAAGAAAAGAAAACTCCTATTTTGACGTGGATTTGTTAAAAGAAAACTCTTATTTTGACTTGGACTTTGACTTTGAATATTCAACCTTGGTCTTGGGCTTTACGTTTGGGCTTGAATTCAACATAAATCAGATCTGATCTTCATGTCTTCACGCTGGGCTTTAATCCATGAATGAAATACAATTAATCAAAGTTGAATCTCAGTAGGACTTCTAATTGGATTAGGATTCCTTTTGTCGCTTGAACTCTTGATGTCATCAGGACTCCTTTCTGGATTAGGATCTTTAGTGGAATTAGGATTGTTTGTTGAAGTAGGATTCCTTGTGCTACATTGTATTTACTGCTACTAATGAATTGGATTTTACTAACTTTGTAACTTGAAAATTTGAGATGAGAATGATGGAAAAGCTTAAATTCTTCCTTGGTCTTTAAAGTAAGCAAAGCAAGGATGGAATATTCTTGTTATTGTTTTTATTGGCCATTTTAGATGTAGCTTCAATCTCACTTGCAGAACCTTGATGTCCTGTCTTTTCAAGGAGCTTTAGCACGATTCAAATCTTAGTGAGATAGGTATTCTCTCCAGCCTTCCACTATCTTGCCTCTTCCAACCTAAAGGAGTTTCTATATGGATAAAAATAAAAGGTTAGTGTGATGCATGTGATGCATGAGACATATGATGCACGTGATATGCACAGAAACAAAGAGAAAGGGTTAGCATATATATAGTTATTATACAAAGCATGCTTTTGACCTATTTCCTGCACACAATGTTCATGGTGAGTTTTCTTCCCTAGGATTTTGAGCCTGGGCTTCCTACCAACGGTATCACACCCATAATCTAAGTATGTAGTCATCCTTTTAGTATTGCATTTTCATATAGTATCTTAATTGAATTAAGGTAGTGCTTAAGTGTGTTTAATAATAAATAATAATGTGACTTAATTGAAATGAAAGAAAGATGGTGGATTGAATTAGGATGAAAGAATAAAAGTTAGAGGGTTCATAAGTAATATGAACAATTCATTAAGGACCTAAGGGGATTTTTTACAACTAATTTTATTCTAAACTCCATCTAGAATCATCCACTCTCTACTCCTAAGTCTCTATATACATATATGTTCACACACACACATTTAACATAAGAAAAGAAAAGAGAGAAATTGAGAGGGTTTCTTCATTAAACAACCTAGTCTAATCTTTTACCAAGAGGAACTTCAGGGTTTAAGCACTTTATTGGCCATAATCTTCATCTATAAAGGCTTTAAAGTTTTATTTTGGTAAGTACTATAAGAGTTTTGATTGATTTGAGTTAGGATTGGTGAGTTGTATTCTCAGGTTGGATTTTTCTGATTTTTCAGCCTTTGTATTTATTTCATATCTTGGGCTAGAAAACTCCAAATAAGTTATGGGTTCATGCGTAGGAAACTTTAGACAGTCTTCTATGACTTTGTAGTTTTATGTTTGTGCTAATTCTATCTTTATCTTCTTTTAATCGGGCCAAACAATTTATTGCTCATTCTGTCAGGATAGTTTGAGATGGTCATGTTAAATTGTGCTTAATTCCTTCTATAGTTATCTAATCGAAGTAAAACTTTTTCTACATATTATAGAATTTAATACCTAGAATTATAAAAAAGATGAGCCTCAAATACCTCATATGTACTTCCCAATAATTTTTCAAAGTTGGCCCCAAAATCTGCCCTATCATGGTTGTTGAGATAGGAATGTAAGATTGAGTTTAAAAGCATAATTTGCACATCATTTGGGGGCTGCATGATAGAAGAGCATAATGGCTTATTATTTTATTGAATTCTAAGTGAAATTTATAAATTAGGTAGTGTAAAAGGCAAGGAAAGTGCAAGTGCAAGGTAGATATTTTATGGAGCTGGTTGGGTATAACTAAAGCCACTTTTGGTGAGTAGATATCAAGCCCTTACAAAGTTGATTTCTTTGATTTGAAAGCTGAATATTGAACTTGGAAAAAAGAAAACTTAAAGTTGTTATTTTAAGCTTATTAAATTTCAGATTGGTACTTATTTCAAAATATATTCTATTGGTTTTACAAATTTGAAGTATAATTATCAAAAGTAGGTTGTTTGTGTTGGATTTTACATGTGATGATTTTGCAATTCAACAACAAGAATATTTCAACTTTTAGTTGATCTAATTAATCAATGTATAATGTTAATTAAAGATCTTGGTCTTTTCTTGATGAACACAAACATTGATAGCCTTAATTTTATCAATTACACATTACTTATATTTCACAATTGTGGGGCAGTATGATATAGTTTCATTTTAATGTTAAAAAGAGTAGTCATCTAATGCCTTTGAGCAAGTGAAAGTGTACTTTGTTTTCAAGAAATGCCTCCACATAGTAATGTGTTTAAAATGTACAGAGATTGATATATGTACATGTGATTTGTTTGTGGTTGTTAATGCACATTAGACAACGGGCACTTGATTAAGGACAGGACCATACTAATGTAGAGGAAGGGTTAGCCATCAAGTGTTCCTAGAGTGGGATTTTGAATGCTGGTTGATTGGTGATAATTGTTGTGAGGATGGTTAAAAAATCTATGAGACTTTTTATACCATTTAAAGTATATGATGTTGATAATTAGTATTGTTATTTTGTATAAGTGTCAGAACAGTTTCTTTAGTGGTGTTTTCTTGCTTGATAAAGGTTAATTGCCTCAAGAATTTGATTCACAATGTTATATACTTTGTATAATTATGTGGTTTTCTTCTGCTTACGGTTATCTAAATTGTTTTATGCTTGTATATCTATTCATTGAGTATTTCAATACTCATTCTACTCTTTTTATAAATTTTATTCAGGAAGCAAGGCTTGATAGTGGGTGGTTGAGCTAGTAAGTGTGATTAAAGACCAGAGTAAGGTTGGCCGCGATTTCTTGTCTGAGGAGTCATATACATACTCATTGTAACTTGTACATAAATGTTCATCCTTGTTTCATACCATGGTGCTTATGTACATGTAAAAGGCTACGTTATAAAGTTGATGTTTAAAGGCAAACTTTGTAAATCAACTTATTTAATAATGTTTAATAAAGGCATTTCTAGTTATAATCGTTGAAATAAAACATCATATTAAAAAAAATTATCTATTTTTCATAATTATGATTTCAAATACATTATTTTATATATATATATATATATATATATGTTTAAGCATGTTATAATTCAACTAAACTAAAAAGATTTTAGCAAGTGTTTGGTTTTAAATGTCCATCTCGGGCTACATGAGATGAGGTGTGATAAACAGGGGATAATGGGCCTGTCGCACATGCCATTAACTCTCAAAGCAAACAAACAAGGCAATATTTCTCAATAAGTATAAAGTCTACATACTTTTAGGCCTAAGGCCTGATTCAATATGTTTTCGGGCCAAGGCTTCCCAATATGTGGGCTTAAATACTTATAAGGAAAAAAAATATCTCAAATAGCAAGCAATAGGGTTCCTAAGGGAGATTGCTACTGTCATTACTATGACCTAAGTCTTCGGTAAGGATAAAAGGCTCCCACAGGTAACAGTGCTTCCTTAACTTGTCTCCCCACTTAAGGGTCCAAGCAATGAAGAAAACTCACTCATTACTTATGAGTGATGCCTGCCCAGTGTCGTAATTCCAAAGTTCGGGTGGAACCAAAGAACCACTAACCGATGCAATCGGGGCTATAGGGACCAAAGTGCATAATGTGTGATAATGGTATAGTGATGCAAGAATTACTCGTTAAATAATAAAATTGAAAATAAGGATACACTAGAATTAGCTTCTCTTATCTCTAGTGGAGTCGCCACTGTGGGCGGCAGTTTCGAGCACGCACCCAAGTGTCTTTAGCGACTATGGCACTGCAAGGCTTTTCAACCTAATCGAAAACACGCTAACTAATTACAAAACTAGCGCGGAGGTAGGAGTCGTCGCCCGGGTAATTCTCCAGGACACTTTTTCTAATTGAGTGGCGTTTCTCGATTCCATAAGAAAGCTTCACCGCATCCATATATGGATCCATAAGCTAACTTTCTTATTTGTGTATCTATCTTTAATTTTATTGTTTAACGGGCTATTCCCTATAAATACAGCAATTATATCTCTACACTTCAAGCATTACAGCATGTGAGGTCCACCTAAGTCTAATCCATTTTTATTAAGCCCAACCTAAATTTAATTAACCTAATTTACTAATTAATTATGTACAAAATTCTTTCTAATCTAGCCCAATACAAGTTATGCTTTAGTTCCAAGCCTTTAAGCCTATTATGGACTATTTCTTATGCAAAGGTCAATTATGTGGTCTTATTAATTATAATTATGACCTAATTAATTATAATTGAAGCATGGCAAAACCCATTAGATATAGATTGATTTTAGATTTAAGCCCATTCATTCATCCTTTAACCTAATGACTACTTTTTCATGTTATAGTCCAATTTTAACCTGAAGTTTATATGTTCATTTTTAATTAGCGTATCACAAAGGAAATATTTGGCATCATAAAATAAGAAATAAAATGCAGAAAATTAAATCTAACTATTACAACCTTCCTACAACTAAAAAAATAAAAGAAAAACACCTAAATACTAAGTACAGTATATAAAATCATTGAAAATACATCGAAACTCGAAATTCAAGCCAAAATTGTGCACAACCGATCAGACCAAGGCATAGAGCCAATTGACTCTAGGGGGCTTTGGATGGTTGTCTATGATTTTCCTTAGTTTTTTCACGCCTAGAAGCCGATTTCTACATACATAGAGGGCAAAAATGATTAGAATATGTAAAATGCTAAGAAACATAAAACTTAACAAAGAAAACCTAAAAATATATAAACCCTAGAAATCAAACTTGATAGTGACAATATGGTATCTTAAGGCAGATTCTAATTTCAATTATACAATCTTAGAAATCTAAGTCAAACAAATATAAATTAATTATGTTTCCTTAGTTATTAAATTAATCGGATTCAAAATCCAATAGAATCATAGCATTATATTCAAAACCTTACATGTTCCTGTTATCATATTTAAAATCCAATAAAATCAACATGTTAAATGGAAAGAAATCCTAGTCTACTCAAGTAAATCATATTTTTTCATTCAGAAAAATAGACCTAATCATGTTTCTAGATTCATAAATAAACACACACAAAATAGAGAAAAGGATGTTGATGATCTGGATGTAGGGGAACTCTCAGGTTGTCACCGTAAGTTGATGTTTTGCAAGTCTCAGGAGACGAGGAAGCAGTTAAATCAAAGATTGGCTGAGAATCCAGTTCTGTTTGAGATCTAAAAAAACTTATGTCCTAAATTAGTTTCCTAATTTAGAACTCTTTCTTAGTGGATTGCCAAAAACTAACTCTTTGTATATCTTATACACGTCGATCAAATTTTAGAGTATAACTTAAAGAGTGCATCTTAGAGAATGTAGTTAACCCTAAACCTAAGATGTCATATTCTATTTATAGTAGTAGAGTTAGGAAATTCTAGAGAAACAGATAAATATTCGATTTATATGAAAATAAAAACTATCGATTATCCTTCTCTTTTATCAGATTAATATCCAATAAAATAAAATTAAGTCCTTTATATTCAAATAATTATCATAAAAAAATATTTAAAATATAAATGATTATCATAAATCACTTATAGAAACTTATTTTTATATTTTTAGGCATTTAAAAGTGGAAAATACACATAAAATGATGTCGAATCGTGAAAAATAGTCAATCGGCACTATGTAAAGCCGATTCGACTATCTGAGAGCCGATTAGTTCTAAGGACTGAAAAATTTAGAAAATTATGGCAATTTGGTCCCTCAACTAGCTAAAACGGTCATTTTAACCCTCAAAGTTAATTTTTTCTAATTAAATCCAAATTGATTCTAGAAAAGTGATTTTAATTTAATTTTTCTCAATCTTAACTTGGATTTGCTTGTTCTCGGTCTCCTGAAACTCGAGAAAGGCAGTAATAAAAATGAATTTAAAAGCTATATAATCATTTAATATGTCCTTTTAATACTTATATAATCATTTTTCTAATGATTCTTTTACAGTTTAGAACTCACCACAATTTAAAAAAAAATAGTTTAAAAATCTTAGAATAATCTTTATGAAGAAAGATAAATTAAGTTACAACCTTGCTTTCATATATAAACATATTTAGACCAACAATAATAGCTATTAACTAATTATAAAAACTATTTAGTTACATAAATTTTAATTCATGAAATCAAGTATGTCTAAAAAAAAAAATCATGAAACTAAGTCATAAAAATGAACTTAAAAGCTATATATATGAATTAACATGATCTAACAAGATCATATTTAATAAATAAATAAATAAATAAATAAAAGAAAACTAGACTTTTTATATAAATTTTTAACCAATAATTAGAATTTACTAAGCAATAATTTTCAAGCAAACATAGTTACTATAGAAAATGCATTTAACAATATATAATATACTTCGAGTATATTATGAGTATATAATCTATTACTATTTTTGGATTATTAAGATCTATATGTTTGTTGCACAATATAGATTCTAATGAATATTTTTGACCAAAAATAATAGCTAGTAACTAATTAAAAAAACTATTTAGTTACATAAATTTTAATTCATAAAACTAATTATGTCCAAAAAAGTAAATAATCATGAAATGAAGTCATGTAAATGAATTTAAATATTATCCTATGCATGCATTAATATGATCTAAAATGATCATATCACATAAATAGAAATAAAAAAAAACTAGACTTTTTGTCTAAATTTTTAACCAATAATTAGAATTTACTAAGCAATAATTTGTAAGCAAACATAAGAGTAAGATCAGAGTTAATGTAAAAAACACATATAACAGTATATAGTATTACTTTGAGTATATTATGAGTATATAATAAGTATCAGTTACCATTTTTGAATTATTAAAATTTATATGTTTTTTGCACAATATAGATTCTAGTGAATAATTTTAACCAATAATTGTAGCTATCAACTAATTATAAAAATAATTTAGTTACACAATGAAACCAAGTACATCCAGAAAAAAAATAATCATAAAACCAAATCATAAAAATGAATTTAAAAAGTTATCCTATGCATGAATTAACATGATCTAGCAAGATCATATCACATAAATAGGAAAAAAAACTAAAATCTTTGCCTAAAATTTTTAACCAATAATTAAAATATATAAGTAATAGTTTTCAAGCAAATACAAGAATAAAATCGGAGTTACTATAGAAAATACATTTAACAGTATATAGTTTATCGAGTATACTATGAGCAAATAATGAGTATCTATTACCATTATTGTTATAATAACTAAAATTAAAAGAACAACAATAAAGCAACAGACAAAAAATAGAGAGTGTGATATGGAGTTTCAGGTCTTAGTGCCCATAAATAATGGCTAACATTTTTTTCTCTTTTAGTCTCCTTCTCTCATTCTTTCATTTTATTTTTTTTCTTACCTTCTTAGTAGGGGTGATCACGGTTCAGTTAACCGAACCGTTAGCTATTTTTAGAAATCTAACCATATATATCGGTTTTTAAGTTCATTAACTCTAAACCTAAATTGTGAGTATCGGTTAACCGGTATTTATGGTACGGTTAACCGAATTTTTCGATTTTTAATCATATTAATTTTATAAATTTTTTAAAAGAATTTTTAATATTTTAGTATATTTTTCCTTTTCTTCAATTAGGCAATAAATTAATAATAATAAAGATAATATAATTAACATATATTTTTTAAATTAGACTTATTTCTTAATCCGAAGATTTTTTATTAATTAATATATTAAATATGTTCATATAAATTAATACTAAAGTAATTTATTAATTAATATATTCATTATATTTATATAAGTTAATACTAAATATATAATGAATATGAACATTACACATATATAAAAATTATAATAAATATAAAATTATACATATATATATTACATATGTTAAAAAATTATATATGTATATATATATTCGGATGGTTAACCGAACCATCGGTGTTTTTTTTATAGAAAACTGAAACCGAAATCAAAAAATGAAAATTTCTAAAACAAAAATAAAATTGAAACCGTTAATTCGATTAATCTATTTTTATCGATTTGATTATTTGGTTTCGGACCAGTTTTTCGGTTTGATCGATTTTTTTGATCACCCCTATTTCTTAGTTTTTTAACTCTCAAACTACATATACACTTTTCTCTCCCTATTGTATTTTAAAAATTTGGAATTAAAAACAATAATAAAATCAATGAAGTAATTATTATAAGACACAACAATTACTGTTGTAAATAATGAAGAAATTAAACATTGAGCCAACTAGGTATTTAAAGGCATAATCTTAGTCTCTTATATAAATCAACTTTATCAGCAGCAAGAATGGTGATTTCTTTGTTGGTGAAAAGCTCAAATACAAAAGAAAGTAGAAGCAAATTGATTGAAGGAAAGAAAAAAAGAAAAACAGCAAAAAAATATATGACAATGAAAAATCTGAAATATAAAGCAGAAAAATAGCAAAAGAACATAAACAAAAAAAATAAAAATTAGAAACGCGTAAAAAAAAAAAGAATATTAGCAAAAATATAAATCTACAAAACGCGTTGTAGAAAAGTAAAGTCGATACAAATAAGTTACCCTATATAATTTCCTCAAATAAAAAACTGGAAATTTATTAAAGAGGGCCTATTCCTTCCCTCTCTTTTCTGAAAAAGAAAAAAAAGAAAACTCTTCATTTACTAATGCCCAAACGCTGGTATTTTAAATTTGTAAATATTAATTTTAATATTTAATTAATTTAATTTTCAATTTAATTTATCATACACTTAAATTTTATTTTTTAACACTTCAGATCTTTTTTAACAACATTTCAACGCCCATGCATGTATATGTGACGCATACATATGAAAAGAATTCCCATATGTGAAATTAACTAAATAATTAAAACTCATACACATAAAATATATATTTAACCTAAATTAATATAAATATTAACATATAAAATTAAGTCATATTTTATTAAAGCTAAATATATAAATAGCTCCAGAACTTATCTCGTTTTTGTAATTGGTCTCTTTTCAACTTTAATTCATGGAATCTATCAATTTTACATTTATCATTGTTTCTAATCCCTTCAATCACAGATATTATTCACATGTATTTTATGCCATCTAAAAATAAATAAATTTGAATAAAATGATAATATATTTAAAATATAAAATAGTAATACATAAATGGCCCTCTAAATTGTTTTTCATTTTTTTACCTCTTGGACTCAACTTGAAGAACTCTCAATTTTACAGATTATTATTTTTAACCCATTTAATTACAAGTTCTATGTGCTATATTTTACGCCATCTTAAAAAATACACAAATTTAAATAAAATAATAATATATTTAAAATCTAAAATAGGTAAATAAAATAAAATAATAAAACAGTAGATTTTAGGTCTTAAATAAAACTCACTGTTTGTTGATCGTCTGTTAAATATTTTTTGCTATGGTTATTGATGTGGGCATCATTTATGAGAATAAAAGTACGCTGTGGTAGAAAAGTTGAAGGATTATTCATTTTAATTCTTTGAAAAATAACTTTTTTATTTTATTTAATAAAATTAATAAAATGATTTTAATATACAATAAATAATACATTAAGATTAATTAAACACATTTTCTACATTAGATCAATCCAAAGCATTTAATCTCTGTCTATGAAAGATTTAAATATAATAACTCATGTAGTCTATATGCCCAATTGAATCAAAACTGAATTTAGAAAACAATTACAAAAATAGAATAAATGTAAGAGCTCAATTATGTATTTTACCTATTATAAATAATGTTGTTAATGAATATTAATCTTTTATTACTACCATTAGTGGAAGAGTTAAAAATAACAACCAGTAAAATTGAAAAATCTAATTAAATAAAAAATCATTTACGAGTTTTATAAAAAAATATAATAAAAATTAATATATTACTTAAAAAAATCTATAATCCATATGAAAATTAAAATTAAAAATGGACAGGAGTGCTTTTCATTCTTTCCATAGATTTTTTTCAATAGATTTTTTTGGTCTAATTACTAATTAAATTCTGAACTGTACACTTTTTAATAATTTTATTCAATTATTTTAAAAATTTAAAATAAATACCTATACTTTCAATTTATTTTCAAAAACACTTGTGGATAATAATTTAAAAATTTTACAATGAGAAAATAACATGACAATTCAATTATACTTAGTAACATAAAAATTAGTGAGTTAATAAAAGATTTATTATATTGTAAAACATGTGAAAGAATATATCTTGAATGATTACATTATTAATTCTAATATAAATTATTTTTATTAATTTATAATTATTATTTTTTTAGTAAGCACAATCGATTTCTTATATTTTTTTAGCGAGTATAATTAAATTTATCACATTATTTCTCAATGTAAAATATATAAAAAATATATTTTTAAAAATATATTTTTAATAATTATATTATTAATTCTAGCATAAATTATCTTTATTAATTTATAATTATTATTTTTAATAAGCACAATCAATTTTTTTATATTTTTTATCGTAAAATTTTAAAAATTATCATTAAAAATATTTTTAAAAATAAATTAAAAAATAAATATTTATTTTAAAATTTTAAGATAATTAAATAAAATTATTAAAAAATATAAAATTTGAGATTAAGCCCCTTTTTTTTTCTTTACCAATCTTTAAATAAATAATTTATCTGGCCAAAGTATTCTCCTTTTTAAGAATCAATAGAGATTTATAGCATATGAAAGTCAATGTCAAAAATTCAATTTCATGGGTCACATAACAGCATCCATGCCAACAGCTTCATGAACAATAAGCCTCACGCACATAGAGGCAAGCTTGGGATGGCCAGAGCCAATCATCATCCATTTTTCATTTGACCATATCAAAATTTATTCCATGTAAATGGAATCTTTGGCTTGAGGAGACTAGATAAAGAAATCTTTCCATGAAAAGGATAGACAATAGCACACAAAACAATCAGAACATAAATGTAACAATTCAGACTTTGCACAATTCAAGAAATAATATCCCAAGAAAGACCTGTGCTCTTAAGAAGCCCCTTCCTTTTTTTCTCTTTTTCCGTCCTGTCCTGTCCTCTCCTTTTTCTTTATCTCGTGATAATTATAACCATTCGACTTACACCAATTAAATAAATAGTTTCCTTGCAAAACCCTGGTTGAACTATCCAAGAATACACAAATCACAACCCTCAACAAGCAAAAATGACCAAAGTTCGACCTGTGCTGACAAACCAAGCCCAACAAATGTCAGCTGCATCTATGCAAGCAAACCGCAAAAGGATGATAAATGAGGTAGACAACCAACCTCATCATAACATCCAGAGGTATGGTAAAGATACCCATCTTCTCAAGTTGACAGAGTAGACTCCTTATCTTTACTCTCTGCATCGGTCTTACTCGACTCCTCAGCTGCAGCTGGCGTCTCTTTCCCAGCTTTCTCCACAGTTTTCTTGTTTTCAACACTCAACTTATCTAGGGCCTCGGCTGCAGCTGTTGCATCTTTGTTCTCCTCTTTTGATTTTTGGGATTCAGCTACTTCTTGGAACATCTCCATAAAAGACTTGCAATCTGATGAAGGCAAAACATAAATAACCAAGAGAGAGAGAGAGAGAGAGAGAGAGAGAGAAAATGATAATTCATGTCTACACATATGACAAAGGTCTAAATAGGCTAATTTACTCCCAGAAAGATTCATGCATCCATGATCACATTAACGTGAAGGGATTTCCACCAATCGGATTAAAATTAAAAAAAAAAATTAAAAAAAGAAAAGAAAAGAGAAGTGTAAATCCCTTCGACCCCTTTCATAGGCTTGTTTCCCTTTTTTGTTAGTCCTTGAATACAGTCCACTTTCCCTTATTTAATTAATTGCCAAAATGCCCCTCATTACTTGACATAACCATAGTTAAAGGTGCACCAATGCGATAAGGGCTCTTAGTGCTTGAGGTGCAAAAAGTAAAATAAAATAAAATAGAACTAGAACTCATAACATAAGACATGCACAAAATTAAAAAGTTTATGACAATCATGTTCAACAGACATTTAACAAACAAAATATAGATATTGTTCAAAAGAGATTATAAAAGTAAAAAATAGTCTTATAAATAACTAAAAGTCCTAGAATAGTAGAGATCCTGAAGCATCTTCAATTACTAATTTACTATAATCTATATTATGGTCCTGATCCTACTTGGACACTCCCTAGTCTCTCGCAAAATATTAATTAGTCGTCGCATCACTCATCAATTATCATCATTAAGCTCCAAATAGTCGTCTTCTTCTTCACCATCATCTTCTTCATCATCAAAGTCCTCTTCTTCTTCTCAATCAGATGTCTTTTTGCTTTTACTTTTGGAGATAATCAGGTGTAGGTAAGCTTATATAACTTATATTAAGTCTATGATGCCGCGTTGAGATCATTTCATGTCTTAAACGAGAAAAAAAAAAAACAATTAAAAATCAAAATATTACGAAGTCACACCTCGCCTGCCTTTTTTGGCTCGAGGTCGCAAGGCTTGCGCCTTCTGCACCTCTTGCCTCAAAGGGGCACCTCAACAAGTATCTTCACCTTCTTGATTTTGATATGCCGCTTTATCAAAAATCTAATGTAAGTAGTCTATAAAGAAAGAAACAATTATGGCATGCAGCAAGAAATCTAAATTTCTTAATCCACATGTAATTCAAAAGTGGCCTATCATAACAATATTACATCATTTGATGTCTTGGAATCATAATCTAAATTATAGTAATTTAGTGTTCTTGTAAGAAATATATTGTTTCCCTAGGTACAAAAATCATACATGCATTGCATAGGTGAGCTAACACCCAATTTAATTGAAGCGTTAAAATTGGTATTTCTCATACCGATATAAAATCAAACCTATATCAGTCAACAATCCACTTTATGTGTTTTCAAAAGCCAAGGATGGTTCAAACTGTTAGTCAAACACTAATAAAGTAGGCAGGCTACCCTCCTCCATCATGTAGGCTACAACATTGTTTTATTTGCTAGATATAGGCTTAGGAAAGTTATGCTTGATTTGCAAGGACGTTTACAGTCCAAGGATAATTATGTTAACTATAATCACACTACGAACATTACTATATTTTCCAATGCAATTCCGTAAAGGTAATGAATGAAAGAAACAAAAAATCAAAACTATACCTGAGAAAAGAGGGAAAACCAAACACTTAAAGTTCAATTTTCTAGCCAATAAACATGCATCAAAACAACAGGACCAAGTCCCAGCAAGATTGCAATGAGGAAAACAGATGCAAAGTGCAAACTGATTACTACTAGACAAGGAAAACGACTAAATATAAGCGGAAGTTTCAAGGAAAAAAAGATCATTAATCTTAAGGTACAAATCCTGCATTGATTCTTCACTTTCCAACCCAATTAATCTTGTGGAGTAAAATGATTAACAGGATTTGCAATGTTTAATTTAAAATGTGAAAGCTAGTTATCAATATAGAAATACAAATTCTATTATTTCTTACATGTAAATACATATTGGCAAAGGAAAAAAAATAAAAGACTGATGCTCTTAATTAGAAATGTTCCAAACATACAAAAAAACTTCACCAGACCCAGATAACAAAAAGACTGCAAAATTTCTTGCTATGCAGTCGATATTAATAAAACATAAACCGGAGAACTTTAACTCCCTAGCTCCATAATATAAGTCAACTTATTTCCTTCACAAAGTATTGGCATTTTGGTATGCAGTTCAATCTAAATTGAATTCTAGTTGACTAAGAAAAGAAAAATATACACTCAAAAGCCAAATTCCATCTTTCTGTACGTTTGCAACAAACTTGCACTACAAAATAAAGCAATGTAATAACATAATCTTTAAAAAGCAGTTTCTTTTCTTTTTTTCTAATCAATGTATAGGGATATACATACCCAATCAACTGGGAAACAAATCAAAGAGTAAAAAACAAACCATAAAATAGTCAAGATACAACTTGCAGTGTCTAACAACAAGTAATGAATACAGTATACCTAACAGATATGCATCGAAACATAATGATATAGATTTTGAAAAGTGAGTAAAGAGCAAAAGGAGCAAACTACTCACTTTCAATAGAAGGAAACCGAATGCAGAAAAGCTCATCCTTCAGTTCACCATCCGCAAAATCAGTAGCATGCCATACACATGATTTCTCATTTCCGGCGTGCTCCTGAACCGTCATGCTTGCAAGCACTGGAAAACCAAAGTAACTAAAAAAATGAAATGCTTAAATAACAGAAGAATATCCTCGCCTATACACAACCAATTGATAAATGATTGACACATATGTTGATCATCTAGTCCCAAGTCTATTTATGTAAATGACCCATTCCCATTGATTCATGTAAATCATCCATTCCCATTGACACCCATTAGCAGGCTTTATAACACTTAGAGCAGGCAAGTCTTATCCGTACAAACTCAAACTAACAGCTATACTGCAAGCCAAAGTAAAACAAGGGGAACAGACCCAGATGATTGGCACAGATCTTGAGAGTCTTAGATTGTCTCATAACGAGACGAACTTTGCCAGTCTCTTTGTGCCTTAGCAGCTTAACTGAACCAGCTCCTCTCTCCTTCCATTGATTCCCTTCCTTATCAAATCGATACAGCTTTGCTTTCCTACAAACGACCAGACAAAATAAAATACCAATTATTTAACCGATCAATATAGGAAAACAATATACTGATAATATTGTATTATTACAGATCGAGAATTGGATCCTCGTCCTCTTCGCCAGTAGAGACGGCCACCTCCTCTAGCTTGACGATTGGAGCGACTTGAGCTCCTGTGTCCTCGTCATCAGCGTGAGGAGCTTCGTCGTCTTCTCTTCGTTCGTGATCGAGCTCAGTGCTTGCCATTGGAGCGGTGGTAATGGTGGGTTTATGCGTAGCTTTGAGTGAGCGTTAGGTCAGGAGGTTTATATAGGGGTTGCAAACAATGCTAATGAAAGGAGGCGTCAAGTTTACGCAAAAGTCCCTGACCCAAAAGAAAAATAAGAAAAAATTGGATAATTGCAGATCCATGATCTCTCATAATTAATTATAATTTGATATTAACTAATATTTATTAAATTTTTAAAATATGAGCATTTTTTCACTGTCAAATATTGATTTATAATTTATAATAATATATATGAAAAAATCAAAATTTTTTCTTCCGATAATATTTTATAAAAACATATTATATAAAATTTTAATAAAAATATATATGTGAATATAATAATTTATTGTAACATTAAATATTAATCAAATAAAATAATTATATGAAATACATTCTAATATTAAATACTAATTAGATAAATAATAAAAATATAAAAATTATCAAATTTTTTCATAAGATTTCATTTGATAATATTTTATCAAACCACGTCATGTATAGTTAATAAAAATAATATATGTAGCTTTAATGTAGTCATATAATAATTTATATAATATTAAATACTACTAAATAAAATGATAATATTAAATGCATTGTAATATAAAGTAATAATTAAAAATAAAATGATGTAATTAAGTGTTTATTCAAATAAAATGATAGCTAAATATAATTAAAAGAATTGTGATTATATAATGCCACTAATTTATTATATATATATCTATTATTTTTTATTATTTTTATTATTCTTTTATGACCATTAAATTTTAAAATTGTTAAAGTAAAATGGTAATATTAAGCACTTATTATAGTAAAACATAGCTAAATACAAATTATTTTCTTATAATATAATATATTTATAATTAAATAAGATATTTGAAATTAAAGATTTAAATTATAAAATTATCAGTAATCGTGCATTACCACAAGTAAATAAAATAATATTACTAAATGCTTGTTAAAATAAAATAGTAACTAAATATAATAAAACAATTAGTGATTATATAATGGCACTAAATTACTATGTATCTATTATGAAGTTTTTGAGTTTTTTTATAATTTTTAATTTTAAAGTTATATAAGTAAGATAATAATATTAACTGCTATTAAAATAAAATAATAACTAAATAAGATTATATTTATAATATCATATTTTTTTATTAAAATAAGATATTTCAAATTAAATATTTATATCATTAACTTATTAATAATTATGCATTAACACAAGCATATCGCTAGTATATATATAAAGTATGGTAAGTTTTCCATGAGACTCCACTTGACAACATTCTATAAATCCACATCATATGTTGGCAACATTCTATAAAGCCACATTCTATAAATCCACATCATATGTTGGCAACATTTTATAAAGCCACATTACGTAGAATTTCAATAAAAAGTACATATAGCTTTGATGTGGTTATATAATAATTTATTATGATATTAAATACTAATCAAATAAAATGATATTTTAAAATAACTATTAAAGTAAAATAATAGCTAAATACAATTATTTTCTTATAATATATTTATAATCAAAATAAAATATTTTAAACTAAAAATTTAGAAACAAAAGGTTACCAATAATTGTACAATAGCATAAGCAAATTGCTAATTATAGCTAAGACATAATTTAAATCTATCATTATAGCATCAATTTCGAAATTAGACTGAGTGCTCTTGAAAAAATTACCTTAAAATAAGCATCCCTAAAGTAAAATCTAAATCCTTAGTTTACTTGATAAGAACCGTTCAACCACCAAGCTATCATCCTAGTTGGTAACGTAATATGATAATTCAAAGCTTAGGCAATTACAATTGATATATTTAAAATAAATTATATTATAAGTCTAATGTCAACTTAGGCATGAACTTCCCTCTCGGATCGAATACAATAGGTCTCGTGTGCTTTAATACCAAGTCACCAGATCTAATTTTTTCTGGCTTGATTTTCTTATTGAACGCCCTAGCTATTCGCTTCTAGTACAACTGCATGTGATAAAGGGCTCTCATTCTTTTTTCATCAATCAGAACCAAATGTTGGTATCTCTACTTAATCTATTGATACTCTAGTATTTTAGTCTCTAATACAAACTCCAACTCAACTAGCAAAACCGCTTTAGTCCCATGAACCCAACAGTATGAAGTTTGTCCTATTAACATTCGCTCAGTTGTTCGATATCCTAAAGTGTAAAGGATAACTAAAATGACCAATTCCAAACATATTCGAGAGTATTTTCTCTAATTTTTTTGTTGGCTGCTTCCACCACTCCATTTGCTAGGGTTATATACGAAGAAGATCTATGATACTCAATCTTGTATTCTGTCAACAGGTCTGTTGTTTCACCCATGAACTGTATGTCGTTGTCTATCACAACATGATATGGGGTCCCATACTTGCAAGTCAGATTCCTCTCTATAAACTTAGCCATCTATCTTGCCCCCACAATAGTGAATGACTCAGCCTCAACTTATTTGGAGAAATAGTCAATTGCCATTACTATGTATCTATGACCATTTTAACGAGGTTTTATCTCTTCGATGATGTCGATTCCCCAAGGTGCAAAGGCCATGGGGATGTCAAATTGTGAAGCTCAGTCAGAGTTATGTGACTCAAGTCACTATATAGTTGGCATTCACGACATTTCCTTACCAGAGCTATACAATTCTTTTCTAATATTAACCAGTAATAAGCTTTATGTATAACCTTTTTGGTTAACACTATGTCGTTCATATGAGGCCTGCATACCCCTTTATGCATCTCCTCCATTATAACTTGTGCTTCCGCTTTAGTAACACATTGGACCTAGACACCTGAAATCATTCTTTTGTACAACACCCCTTCATAGTTGATGTAGTTCCTGGTCTGAATCCGCAGCGCATACCTATCTTTCATAATCACTTCCACAGGATATACCCTGTCTTCTATAAATACTTTCAGATCATAAAACTAAGGCTTCTCTTCTAGTCCCATTTGGACTTGCAATATCTAGTCTTCTTGATAATAAGATGCTTTTGACTTTACGATTACCAACGGCTTTATTGGAAGTTGCAAGGGGTTATCCTACATCGACGCTAAGGTAGCCAATGCATCTGGCATTTGGTTCTCATCTTATGGCAAGTGTATGAAAGAACACTTAGAGAAGTTGCAAACCAAAGTCCTGAGATCATTGACAAATGTTTTCAACCTTTCTTCTTTCACATCCCATTCCTTGAGAGCTTGTTGAATTACTAGCATAGAGTCCCTGTAGACTATCACCTGCTTCACTCCGTTATGCTTCATACTCTGCCATGTTATTTATCACTTTAAAATCCAATTTATTGGCTATTGGCAACATTTCTCCCTTCAGTGTGATCAAAACTACTCCTAATCATGCATCTCTTGCGTTCATAACTTTATCAAAGTACATCTTCCATTTCTAGACCTCAATTCCCACTAGACTTTCATCAGAAAACTCTATATCCCAAGGGTCGTCTGAGCCAAGAATCCTGCTATTGCCCTACCCTTAACTACCTTCTGGTGATGTACTCGATGTCAAACTCTAATAGAATCACCAACCATTTAGCCAACTTCCTTGTAAGAGACAGAGCATCTATTCTGTACTAACCTCTCAAAGATCTTTGACAAAGGTTGCCTGAAGTTGGAAAACTTCCTTGGTTATTGGACAATATTCATAACTAGAGTTCTGCTCCCTCCAGCTTGATAATTCGGCCTTCTGTCGATTCATACAGTCTCCCTCTTATCATTTTCGATTTCTTCGACCTGAAGCCCATTATCATACATTTCCATGAAAGTCTTATAGTTTATCATCTGAAGCCTTTCGACCCATCTAAGAAGAACATTTCGAACCACCATATAAACTTGGTCCTTTTCAGAGGGCTTATTTTTTATCAACCTAGCCTTATTCCTCCACCTAGTCAAGAAATCAAGGAAGGACTCATTTGCTTTTTGCTTTGTGGACTCGAGGTCCCTAGTTAACATTTCCAAATGGGTGTTGTAGTCATATTGCTTAACAAATGAATTATATAAATCACGGCATTCAGCCTTAGCAGATTTCTCTAGGCCATGATACCAGTTTACAGCAGGTCCTTCTAGTGATAATACAAACATCTTGGCTAAAAGGGAGACTGCCCTTACCATTAATGAAGCTGTAAGTGGCATGAGTGCTAGGCTTGACAAGATGCAAGGCATGATAGAAATTAAAGGTTTGGACCTGATCTATGATTTCAAGAAATTGGTGCGACGGGCAAAGACAAGCTACCTACAAAGTTCAGGATGATTGAGATGAACAAGTTTAACAGAACTACCGATATGAAGGTTCATCTAAAGCAGTATATCACCATTATGGGAACTACTAAGCTAAGTAGGAACCCTGGTCCAGCATGAATTCATCAAAATCCCAGAAATTTCAGGGCACTCCCCTTCTAGCAAGGTCTTTAGCATTTGCATTAACATTAGCTATAGTAGCGGCAGCACTAGTAGTAGCAGTTTCAGTGGCAATCACAGTTGGATCAACTATAGGAGGATTGACTAACAGTGTAACTAGGGCAATTGGAGTAGTAGGTGGGGCTTGATTTGTAGCCATCCCAGCCAAAAGTTGTTGGAGCTCTTCCTGAATCACACCCCTCAGATCATTTGTGATAGCATTCTTGAGGATCTCAACATCCTACTTGTTAGCTCTTTCGTTGGTCATTTCAGATATAGCTTTAGTCTCACTTGTGGAAGCTTGATTCTTGGCTTTTCAAGGAGTTCTAGTACGATCCGGATTCTAAGTGAGATAGGTATTCTCTCCAACCTTCCACTATCTTGCCTCTTCCAACCTAAAGAAGTGTTTATATGGCTAAAAAATAAAAGGTTAGTGTGATGCATGCGATGCATGAGATGCATGATGCACGTGATATGCATAAAGACATAGAGAAAGGGTTAGCATACACAAAGTCATTATACAAAGTACCCTTTAGACTTTATTTCTCCTACATGGTTCATGGTGAGTCTCTCTTCCCTAAGATTTTAGGTTTAAGCTTCTTATCAACAGGGGATAGTAGGCTCGTCGTGCATGCCATTAACTCTCAAAACAGATTCAAAACAAACAAGGCAATGTTTCTTAGTATAAGTATAAAGCCTGCATATTTTGGGCTTGGGGCCTGATTCTACATATTTTTCAGGCAAAGGCTTTTCAATATGTGGGCTAAAGTACTTGCAAAGAGAAACATCTCAAATAGCAAGCAATAGGATTCCTAAGGGAGATTGCTACTGTCATTACCTTAAGCTGAATATTGGGTAAGAATAAAAGGCTCCCATAAGTAAAAACTGTTATTTTTTGGCTTGTCTTTCCACTCAAGGGTCCATGCAACGAAGGAATTTCACTCATTACTTGTGAGTGATGGTTAGCTAATATCGTAATTCTAAGGTATAAGTGGAACTAAAAAACCACTAACCGACGCTATCAGGGCTATAAGGACCAAAGTGCACAATGTGTGATAATAGTGTAGTGATGCAAGAATCACTTGTTAAATAATAAAATTAAAGCAAAATACACTAGAAATTAGCTTCTCTTATCCTTAGCGGAGTCACCATTGTGGTGGCAATTTTAGGCGCCCACCCAAGTGTCTTTAGCGACTACGGACTGCAAGGCTTTTTAACCTAATTGAAAACACGCTAACTAATCACAAAGACTAGTGCGGGGATAGGAGTCGCCACCCGAGTAATTCGACTGGACACTTTTTGTAATTGAGTGGCATTTCTCGATTCTATTAGAAAGCTTCACAACATCTAGAGATGGATCCGAAAGCATATTTTCTTATTTGTGTATCTTTGTCTTTAATTTTATTGTTTAATGAGCTATTTCCTATAAATGCAATAATTATATTTCTACACATCAGGTACTACAACATGTGAGGTCCACCTAAGTCTAGCCCATTTTGTTAAGCCCAACCCAAATTTGATTAACCTAATTTACTAATTAGTTACATATAAAGTCTTCCTAGTCTAGCCCAATTTACAAGTTATGCTTTAATTCCAAGCCTTTAAGCCTAAATGAACTACTTTTTATGCAAAGGCTAAATTTATATGATTTTAAACCTATTATGTCCCAATTAATTATAACTAAAGCATGGCAAAGCCTACTAAGTCTATATTTATTTTAGGTTTAACCCAATTACCATCTAATTAACCTAATGGTCTAGAATTTTCATGTCGGGTCCAATTTTAACCTAAAGTCTATATGCCCAATTTTAATTAGGCAATTATTTGACATTATATTAGGCATAAAACAAAAATAAAAGTGCAGAAAATTAAATCTAGCTATTACAACCCTTTCTACAATAAAAAAAACGAAAGAAGAATACCTAAATACTAGGTACAATACATAAAATCACTGAAGATACATCAAAACTTGAAATTTTTTGCCCAAAAGTACACATAGCCGATTGGTCAGAGACATAGAGCCGATTGACTCTAGGAGCCTTGAAAGGTCTTTTCACAAACTTTTCCAATTTTTCACGCCCAAAAGCTGATTTTACATGCACAACGGACAAAAAAATTGATTAAAATATGCATGAATGTGTGACCCACTAATGCTGGGGTACATATGTTATATTATTCCCTCAGTGAGGTCTGCCTCTCCTCAATTATTTTTCTAAGTTAGCTCCCATATTGTTGAGATGTGGTGCTATATTTCTCCTACGTGGCACTCCAAGATGAATTAAACATTAAATGGTCTTTGTATTCTTAGTCTTTGCAATACAAATTTGATGTAAATTAAAACCTTAGATGTGAGATGCTAAGTATTGTATAGTAAAATTATATAATGGGTCAAGAGATTTGATGATAACAAAATCCTATGTTGTGGACTTGCAAATAGTATATTTGAGAAATGTTTATAGCTAAATTGTGGAATGAAATGGTGGATTATGGTTGATAATGAGTTGGATACTAATTAATTTAGTATTAATTGAATTAATTGGGAATTTCGGCCTCACAAACCTTAATGGCTTAGTTGAGTTGTGATTAGTGAGTGAGAACTCGATTTAGAATGCATGTTTTTAGGCTTGCTACGGGCACTGGTAGCCACGTGCATCTCCCGTGTCCTAGCGTTGGTCTGGCCCTGGGTTTGGGTCATGACAGTCATACAAAAGGTTGTATAAAAGTAAGAAAACAAATCCTTATCGCGAAAAACTTAAAGCAATCCTAAATAGGTATAAGGATTATTTTATTGATATTAAGACAATTAAGTAACATAAACAAGTTATGTTACTTATAAATCTTATAAAAATAATATTATAATCAAGTTGTCTTTGAGAAAGACACATATGCCGAATTTCTAAGTGATACATAGGATGTATGCTTACTTTTAGGAAGAGTTATGATAAAGTGTCATATCAAGATTAGATCATGATATGCAATACTTAGATCATGACTAGAATGTTTATTACTTGCAATTACTCAAATTGATAAAGTTTTATAAGATGATGAAATCTAACTTTGTGAAACATAGTTATATCAATAAAAAGTGTTGCAAGCCTTCTCATAGGACATATACTTTTATAACTATTAATTCTAATAATTTCCATTTATAATATGATCATAAATAAAATCTATATAGGATATAAACTAGTATATGATGTTTAAGAGAAATATACACAATTAGACAAAGCTAAAAAGCTTGATCTAATAAATATAAGTTTGTAAGATATCCAAAAGGGTTTTAGGATATCAATACTATCATATACTCTTGAAACAAAAGTGTTTGTTTGGGATATGTTGTCTTTCAAGAAAAAGGATTTTTCTAAAAGAAGCAGTGGGATTTTGATAGATCTTGATAGAGATCAATATACACAATCCGACATTAAAATGGAATAAAGCTTGAAGGTGCTTAGCATAAGATGCACAACCTTAAGCTAATCATATACATAGTTTTCGGCATGTAGTAAGACACAACATATTTATAAGAAATGGAGATCTGTTATGGAATATGTAATTATATCTCATTGTTGATAAGAGTACTACATTAAGAACTAATGTTTGATATTAATTCTTAGAGTTGGCATCAAGCCATAAGATTTTATTATGGATACCATATTATTTAACCAAGTGAAGACTGTGGTGGACCCATCTAAATGGATAAGATCCATTAAGGTGCAAGTGAGTTTTTGAGAAAAACTAATATGGAAATCTTTGGACAAAGGTTAAGCAAAGAAAACTTAATAAGTTACATGCTTAATCAAAAGATTAATTAGTAATGTAACTATAACTATCAACCCAAATAGAATAAACAAGTGTATATGAAGGGTTTAGTGGGAGTATAAGAATGTTTCCTAATTTTATATGCTGTGGACATATAGATAAAAGGAAAGTGACAAATCATTTATCATGAGTCCATAAAGAGTTATAAATCCATAAAGAGTTATAACATGTAGTTTAATTTCTAGGATTGAGATCTATAGAGATAGATACTTTAAATTGCATAAATGTTCTAGACTTCATGTACATAGACATATATGTTAAAAGGTTTAACATGGAAGAATCAAAGAAAGATTCTTGGTGAAGTCTCATGACATGTCTCTTTCCAAAGATATGTGCCATAAACGCTCATTTAGAAAGAGGTTATAAATAGAATGATTTATGTGAAAGTATAATATTATATTATGTATATATGTCATGTTACGTACTAGACTATATAGTTATTATAGATGTTGATTGTGAATCACATAGAATAAACTCATAAGATAAATTCATTTCATGTCTTAAAGGAAAACATGACTTTTGGAAAGAGTTTGAAAAAGTCATTCTCACAAATTTAGCTCAATACATCTCATTATATTTGAGGCAATATATGAGAGATATTTGGATCTTTAATATTATTTTTAAGAATAAGGTATGGTTCTTAAGCGTTATTGACCTAAAGAGTTAGATAGACAATAGAACCATTTTTAAAAAATTAAAGTCTCATATGTGATCCAAAATATTGTATTGAAGCATTACTAATAAAATGAATTATTAGTAAAATATAAAGATAAAACAGATACCCATTGAGGATAACAAAATTGATCCTCCAACAAAGCCGTTTGACCTAGCAAGAACATGATCATCATAAGAAAGAGTTCGATATTGGTAATGATGATTGGCTTTAATAGTGCTTTAGTGTAAGTGGGAGATTGTTAAAGTATGTCCTAAAGACAAGGAGTTGTAAGATAATCTATGCTAATTTATAGATTACAATTGATGGCATATAATCATACTAAAGGCCTTGTTCGACTTTAATGGTACGAGTAGTCGAATATTATCAAGGAATAATCCAAACCATGAGAGATGAACACTATGGAATGTAAACACAAATGTAAGAGAAATTATAAAGCGAGTTTATAATGATGGAGTTCTCATGACATATGTTCCTAAACTTTATTCATAGTTGATGTTCGATCAAGAATTAGATATTGATCGTTGGATATTGATCAAATGCTCGAGACTGCCATAATGTATTATATTGAAGTAAACAATCTGTCTTATAAAGTTGAGGAATAGGGGTTCCGTGATAAGCATATGGGTGCTTGTTACAAGACTAAGTTCATTAAACATGGCCTCATTGAGTAGTCTATATGGAATTTACTCCAAGTGTCTATGGACAATACTCTTATGACAATTATGTAAGACATGATCCTAAGACTTAAGGTAACAATGTATTACCTTATATAAGGATTATTGTACTTTGATACTATCTTATGTTCTCCTATTCATGGAGTGCTTAAGGGATAGTCATTGGGTATAGTAAGAGTCATATGAAAATAATAAGTTATCAATAAAGAATTCATTGCCCAAGGTAATATGTCATGGGACCTTATCTTGATGATTCCTTATATGCTTTAACATGGAAATCTTTGGCCAAGGTTGTATGAATGAAGATTATGAAAAGTATTTCATAGATCTTATTGAAAATGTTATATGTAATTATCAATAACAAATAATGATTGGTTCAAATATAGAGTTGACACTTGCATCCATGCTCTATGAATCAATTGGGATAAAAGTATAATGAAAGGATTGAATTACATTATAAGATTGTTCATTGCAAAGGTTGATTAGAGCACTTTAATCATTCTTACACATTTGGGTGGTGATGGTGCATTGCTAGATGCCAATCTTGATATTTTAATATGGATTAACTTACATTAGAGAATTAACATTGCTTTAAAGGAGTTTAATTCATAATCCATATTAATTGCCAACATATTTGGAACATTTTGGGTCACACACAAATAGGCTTTAAGTGAGGATTAAAAATGAGACTTTAAGCATTAGGCTTAAGCTCTTATATGTTGAGCTTGATTAATAAGCGTTGTATAATAGGCCTATCATGGATTTATTATCCATAAATTAGTTCTTATATTAATTAAATTCCATTTAGGATAATAAAGCCCCACTTAAAGTAAGTTAGGGTTTTGCAGAAATCTTAAACCTATAAGGATTTTGATTAAAAGGCCATATATAAAAGGAGATGCATATAAGGTGGCAAGGTTGAAGTATGGCTGCACATCTATGCAAGAATAAAATTTTCTTGAGAAGTATATCCTAGGTGAATCAATCAATAAGATTAATTCATTCACTCCCATTACTTGGAACTAGCATTCAATCTCCAACATCTCTTCTTAATCTCTTAAAACTAGTTTAGTGAGATCTTTGCTTAGAAGCTTGTATGGATCACCAAAAGAGGCTGGTCACTTGAGTAGCTTTAAAGTGCATCAATTATCCTTGGAGAATCAAGGATCAACAAAGCAATAAGTGTTCCTTGGATTGGCCGAAAATCCCTTTATAAGCCTTCTCTATCTTTTCCTTATTTTGTGTGTTATGACTATTTCAATAAGTGAGATCCTTTGGTGGGAATCGAGAAAAATCTTGAATTGCTTCCATTGCGCCTTTCCTTATGTTTTAATATTAATTCCTAACAATGGTAAGGTCTCGCTCTCATCCACTAGCTCATCATAGGAGTATCCTACTCGGGCCCACTCGACTAACACAACAGTCATCTACCTCATACGGTTCAAACCCCAGGGCAATGGCAGTGGGATGAGCCGAGTAGGCGGACCTAATTGCTAATCCTTGAGCCGGTCACCCATGTACCAGATGCGAACTTAGGGGCCTTCACCAAGAATCGACAATCCTCTAAAGCAAGCATTGCTACTAGAGCCTCTTCGCCACCCAACGTCACTCAATTGACTCTATAAAGAGCCGATAGGCTTAGCATGAAGCCAAATCGGCTCTGTGCATAGCCCGTCGGCTCTACATAGTGCTGATTGGCTATTTTCTGAAATTTGACGTCATTTTACATGTAATTTTGACCTAAAATGCCAAAATTGGTAAAAAAAGAAGTTCCTAGAAGATATTTGTGATAATTATTGGATTTTATTAAATTTTAAATGGATATTCATTTAATTGAATATCTGATAAAATCAAGGAATTTAATTAATTATTGATATTTATCTAATACATCTAGGGTTCCTAAAATCCTACCTTTATAAATACATCATTAAGTCCTAAGTCTAGAGGAGCTACATGGATTATAGGCTAGTATTACTAAAAATACTAAAAACCAACGTTCGATAATAGAGAGCTTTTTTAGTAACTGGAGAGCAAAGTCTTTAAGAAAGAACCTTAGATTAGGAAACCTTTCTATGGAACGATAGAATATTTCCCAAACTTAAGCAGCACTAGATTCTCAACCGATCCTTGATTCAATAGCCTCATCATTTCTAGAGACTCGCAGATCAGTAAACTACAGTGACAACCTGAGAGTTCCCCACATCCAGCATCATCAACATCACTTTCCCTTGAACTGGTTCTTCTGTTTTTATATTTCTAGAAACATGATTAGGATATTCTTTTACTGTTTTCTATGCTTTAGATTTGGGTTTCTTATGAATTAATTAAATCGGTTTCTGGGCAAGGAAGGATCGAAAAAAGATGCAAAATCGATAGTTACCAAGCTCTAGAGCTTATCGACTTTGTGCAGTGCCGATCGGCTCTGTGCTAAGCCGAATAGGCTTTACACCAAATTCAGGCCTATTTTTTGAATTTTTCATGCGATTTTTGGCAATTTTTGTACACCATAACTTAGTTTATGTGTTTTTCTTTTGATTTTTAGTTGTAGGAGGGTTGTAATAGCTAGATTTAATTTTCCTACACTTTATTTTTGCTTTATTTTAGATGTATGCAAATATATGCTATTTGATTGCTTAATAAAAACTAGACATATAGATATCAGACCTTAAAATTAGACCTGGCATGAAAATTATAGTCCATTAAATTAAAGAGATGATATATTAAGCCTAAATTTAAAATTCATATAGACTTAGTGGGTTTACCATGCTTTAATTGAATTAATTGGGCCATATTAGATTTAAGATCACTGAATTGGGCTTTTTCATAAAAAGTAGTCCATTAGGCTTAAAGATTGGAAATAAAAGCATAACTTGTAATTGGGCTAGACTAAGTAGGCTTTGTACATAATTAATTAGTATGATAGGTTAATAACTTGGGGTATGGGTTGAGGTTTAATAAAATGGGCTAGATTCATGAGGACCTCATATGTTGTAGTGCTTGATGTGTAATATAAAACTATTGCATTTATAGAGAATAGCCCGTTAAATAATAAAAGTAAAGATAAATATATACAAATAAAGAAGTTGGCTTCTAGATACATCTCTAGAGTTGTTTCTTAGTGGCTAATTCTATGTATATGTCGATCAAATTTTTAGAGTGCAACTTAAAGAATACCTTGAGGAATGTAGCTAACCTTAGACCTAGGGTATATCATTCTATTTATAGCAGTAGGATTTCAGGAAACCTTAGAGGAATAGATAAACATTTAATTATTTGAAAAAATAAACTATAATTATCCTTTTGTTTATCAGATTAATATCAAATAAAAATAAATTATATCTTTTATCTCAAACTATTATCATGAAAAATATTTAAAAATTCCAAAAATTATCATAGATACTTTTTAAAAACTTCTTTTTACCAATTTTGACATTTTAGGTCGAAAATACACGTAGAACAACGTCAAATTTCAGAAACGGCCAATCGGCTCTAATCGACACTGTGTAGAGCCCATTGGCTTTTCACAGAGTTGATTTAGCTTTATGCTAAGTCGATCAGCTCTATATAGAGCCGTATGCAGAGTCAATTGTCTCCAAGGGGCAAAATTCTCAAAAACTTTAACGATTTAGTCCCTATATTCATAAAAACTGTCATTTCAACTCTCAAACTTTATTTTTTCTGTTAATTGGGTCCAAATTGATTCTAGAAAAGTAATTTTTAGTTCAATTATTCTCAAGCTTTACTAAATTTGCTCCTCCTTAATCTCCCTAGACTCGAGAAGCGGAGTAACTTTCATCATCGGATTTTTCATAATTCCCTCAATATCTAGATCTAGAAAATGGGTGCTGACACCATGCAAGATGTTTTGGCCTTTTGCCAGTTTGTTCTTGTTCTGTGTTTATGTTAATTTCTATGTGTTTTAGTCTATTTGATTCGTTTCTTATGTTTTTATTTCATTATTTCATGTATTTAATCATTTTTTTGACCTTTTGTACATGTAAAATTTGCTCCTGGCATGAGAACTTCAAGAAAAATTGCAGAACCAGCCTAACCAAGCCCTAGAGCCGATTTGGCTTTGCACTGAGCCAATCGGTTCTTTAGCCAAATTTGCCCTAATTTTGGATTTCCATGTATTTTGGTATATTTTGTATGTTGTAGCTTAGTTTTAGGTGCATTCTTTTTTTGTTGGAGGAGGGTTGTAATAGCTAGATTTAATTTTCTACACTTATTTTTGTTCTACGTTTGATGGATGCCAAATATATGTTGTATGATTGCCTAATTAAAATTGGACATGTAGACTTTAAGTTAAAATTAGACCTTAACATGAAAAACTAGTCCATTAGGTTAAAGGATGGTAAAAATGGGTTAAATTGAAATCCATATGGACTTAGTGGGTTTTGCAATGCTTTATTTAAATTAATTGGGCTACACTAGACTAAGAATCACCCAATTGGGCCTTAGCATAAAAGGTAGCCCATTTAGGCTTAAAAGGTTAGAATTAAGTGTATAATTTGTAATTGGAGACTAAGTGTACATAATTAAATAGTTAAAAATGCTAACAAATCAAGCATGGGTTGGATTTAATAAAATGGGCTAGACTTAGAAGGACCTCACATGCTGTAATGAATACTTGTAAGAAATAAAAATATCGCATTTATAGGGAATAGCCTATTAAAGAATAAAATTAAAGACTAAGATACACAAATAAGGAAGTTGGCTTCCGAATCCATCTCTTTATGTGGTGAAGCATTCTTATGGAATATAGTACACCACTCAATTAAAAGTGTCCCAGAGAATTACCCGGGTGGCAACTCCCATCTCTGCGCTAGTCTCTATGATTAGTTAGCATGTTCCTATTAGGTGGAAAAGCCTTGCAGTGCCGTAGTTGCTAGAGACACTTGGTGCATCCCTGAAACAACCGTCCACACCCTAATCATTCTAATCATCAAATTCAAAATCCAATAAAAAAATCAATTTATCTTATTCAAACCCAGCACATATCATTTTATGATATTCAAATCCAGTATTATAGAGATATGTTAATTCATATGAAATCCTAATCTAATAATGTAAATCATATAAAATATTCAAAAAAATTGACTTAATCATGTTCCTAGAATCATAAAGACAAAAGAACTAGTAAGGGAAAAAAGATGTTGATGATGCTGGATGTAAGGAAACTCTTGGGTTGTTACCGTAGATTGATGATTTACGAGTTTCTAGAGATGATGAAGCGGTTGAATTGAAGATCGGATTAGAATCTTGTGTTGTTTGGGTTTTAAAAAGCTTTTGTTGTTCAATGAAAACACTTTCCTAATCTCAATTCTTTCTTAGTGACCTCTCTCTCTGTTTCCTACAACTCTTTATTTAATTAATTAACGTATCTCTAGTAATTAACGAGTGTCGTTAACTCTAAACCTAAGACTTAACGATATATTTATAGGTTTAGGATTTTAGGAAACCCTAGATGTATTAAAGAAAAATCAATAATTAATTGAATCAATGGATTTTATCAGATATTCAGTTAAATGAATATCCATTTAAAATTCAAATATTTATCAATAAAATTCAACAATTATCACTAAATATTCTTTATAGTATCTTCTTTTATTTATTTTGGCATTTTTAAGTCAACCGGCATCAAAATTGAGAAATAAGCCAATCGGCAATGTGTAGAGCCGATTGGCTCCAACGAGTACAAAGTTTGAATAAATTTGCATTTTAGTCTTAAAACTTACGGAAACCACCATTTCACCTTTCAAACTTAATTTTTCTGACAACTGAGTCCAAATTGATTTTAGAAAAAGTAATTTTAGTTCAATTATTCTCAAACCTAATTGAGACCGCCCGTCCTCAACCTCTTGAGTCTCGAGAAAGGTAGCGACTTCCATCATCAAGTTTTCTGTAATTCCTTCAATATCTAGATCCGAAAAAATGGGTGTTTGATGTGCGTAAAATACACACATCTAAATGGGGTTTTTAAGATTGATTTTATGGACATTTGGATGTGAATTGGTCCCAACACTCACCCTATGCATCTGTTTGTGTGCATTAGGTTCAAAAGAAGTCAAAGAATGATAAAGGGAAGAATTGGAGCATAATTGGACGTCAAAGCTGTCGAAACAAGCTAAGTACGAGCATGAGGAAGCTAAACAGGGCCGTGTTGGTTTCAACACTGGCCGTGTTCCTAGCACGGGCACCAACACGGCCGTGTTGGGTGCATCAAACATCAAAGAAAAAGTACTTCTTATGGAGCACGGCCACAGAGAGTAACACGACCAGGAACACCAAACCGTGTTCCCAACACGGCCAAGAACACGGCCGTGTTCCCAACACGGCCGTGTTGGCTGGCGACAGGGGGAATTAATTAAAAAAAAGAAGAGAGGAAAGAGAAAAAAGAGCGGGGGAGAACGTCCAAAACCCTAATATTTCTATCCCTAAGGGTTTTTTGAGCTGAAACCAAGGGAAAAGAAGACTTGGATCAAGGTTTCAATCGGATTCCCTTCAAGGATTGAAGATTGGGCAAGGTTTATTGATGGGTTTTCAAATCGAGCAAGAGGAACAAGAATCGATTCAATTCGAGCAAGAGGAATTGGGGCTGTTTACTCTCATCCAAGGGTGTAATCGGGTTTTCTCTACCTTTACTTTTTGTTGTAATTATATTCTTATGGATTTTGATAATGAACATGATTAGCTAGATTGATTAAATCCATTGGGATTTCTTTACTATGTTGGCTTAGTATTATATTGTTGGATTGTTTGGGTTAGTTTTGTATTCTTCTTGCTTTTAGTATTAATAAGATAATGCATTATTCATGAGACGTTGTGAATTGTGTGTTTAGATTGCTTTGTGTGATTGAGAAGTCCATTTGGTAATTGGAATTTTGAATAGCAAGAACTGGTTAATAATCGCTTAGAGATAAGGAAAATTAACTAGCCGGATTAAGAATTAACAAAGCTTAATAGAGGTAGATTAAAGCTTAATGCTAATTTAAGAATCAATTGTTAGGAAGATATTCCAACTTTAGGTTATTAGGTTTAGGAATTCGATTATCTCGAGAGAGAAACCGAATTCGGTTAAGAATTCGTCCACGGGTAGCATAATTAGACTTACCAATCCTTTATCTTTTGTTTGATTGCCTACTAGTTTAGGTTCCCTTTGGGTTTGCTTTCTTGTCTTGGTTATTTTAGTTATCAATTACTCCTGCATCTCCCTTAGAACTTAGATTGTAGTTATTAGTTAGTTTAGAAATTATTCATCACTCATTTTAGTTTAATATAACAAAGAACAAAGAAGTAACTCTAGGCTTTCACTTTCCCGAGGAATACGATCTTGATACTCGCCATTAGTGCTAGACTGCATCGATAGGTACATTGCCTTAGATTGTAGCTAACACAAGTAGCACACATCAAGTTTTTGGCGCCGTTCCCGGGTAATGTTTGAAAACTAGAGTGAAATTTGCTATTTGTTAATTTAGCCATATTTAGTTAGGTTTATGATTCAGATAGTGGATGATAAGAAGGTTCAATGCTAAACTCTTTGTATGACACGTTGGAAAATGAGATTAGGAACCAAGAGAGTGATAAAAATTGGGATACCCGTGCATCTTTAAAAGCTCGAGTGGAATCATTTTGCAGGGCTACCGATCAACTCTCTACTCCTATCCTTTCATCTCAAGTTTTTTTTGAATTTTGTTATGGTTTACATTTGAGTAACGATTGTCCATTGTATAGTGATGCTGCTCATTATTCTTATAACTATGAACAGGTGAATTATACGGGAAGTTAGCCAAATGACTCGTATGGAAGCACCTACAATAAAAAATGGAGAACTCATTCACCCTTTAGATAGAGCTTAGATGGCCAAGAACCACCAGAATTTCAGCAGCCTAATCTTGCACCATCAACTCAAGGTGAAGAGTTAGTGTCAGAGGAGCTGATGATGAGGCTTATTGCAAGTCTTGAGGATAGATTCCAACAAACAGAGAAGATACTTGAAGATCAACAAGCCTCGATTAAGAACATAGAGCATCAAGTAGGCTTAATCTTCAAGTTACTAGCTGAAGAGCAATTGGGAACTCCATCAAACGCTACTGAATTCGAGGAACACTTGAGCGCCATCACTTTGAGTTCAAGTGATAATTTTTCTGGGTCATCTATTATGTTTGACGATGATGCTTCTGTGCAGGACAACTCTTTGAACATGGAGATAGAACCAGAAAAGGAAGAAGCAAACATGATCCCTCCGAAAGACTACCAACAGGGCGTCGATTGATGATCTTTGAGTTGCGATTAGAGGAATTTTTAGTGGATTTTCCATAAGTCCCTTCGATGATGGAAGATGAGCACGAGTTATCCAATGAAGAAATCTTGGAGGAGCTCGAGTTTCTTCTAGCAAGTGAACCAAGCCAGGGACTAGAGAAAGCCATCGATGTTCCTGAAGAAATTGCCCAACTGTCGATCCTTCCAATTAGTGAAACTTCAGCTTTCAAATTAGAAGAGCCCCTAGAGCATCATAACTACGTGGAATTATACGAGGAGCGAGTTTTGCCTATCATACTGGCAGCTTGCTTGATAGTCGGGAAGAGGAAATTGACGATTATCCCTGTAAGCGGATACTTGAAGACATTTGCTTGGAAGAAGGATGGATGGTCATCAATCCCCACCGTTTGCTTTTCACCATAAATCCAGCTAAGAAGACTCATCACATCAAAAAGAAGCGCTTTTGGGAGGCATCCCAAATTCTATTTTTCAATTTTAATAATTTACCCTTTATTGTGAACTTAATTTGATTAGATTTTACAGTTTGTTTTAGGTAAGTTTTATTTATGTTGAGTGTATGAGTTGAGGACTTATTGGTTGTGTAGGTGAGAAAGAGTGAGAAAGTGCTGAGAATCGCAACTTTTGCATTTTCTGGAGATCAACACGGGCGTGTTCAAGACCGTGTTCATTAACACGGCCCGTGTTCTAATTGAAGAAAATCAAATTAAGATGAACACGTTCACAGTAGGCCACACAGGCATTTATGCCCGACCGTGTCCCCAACACGTCCTTGTGTTCCATAAACACGGGCATGTTCTCAGAAGTTGGTAAGTCCGCATGTTTTAATTCGCTTAACACAGCCAGATATCCAGACCGTGTTCATGAACATGGCCCTTGTTGGTGAAAACGGGCGTGTTCCGTACACTGCCTATATATACCACTTCACTTCGAAATGGCTAAAAATTTTGCTCTCCATTTAGTTTTAGCAATTCTCTCCTCTCTTACTCTCTCACTTCTTATTTCTCATCTCAAAGGCTTTGGATATTACGTTTGTCAAGTAAGTACCCTCCAACTTCATTTTCCGTTATTTTATTTTGATATTAGTTCGAATTTATGTTTTCTTTGTGTTCGAATTTGTGTTTCAATTTTTTTTAGTTTATTTCCTTATTTTATTATTTGGTGCATGCATTTACATTCATGTTTGTGCTTAATTTTCTTTTGTTTTCTTTAATTTAGTTTATATACTTGCTTATATTTTCCGTTTTTCTTTTCTACCGTTATTCATGATCATGATTAATTCTTTATTTTTCTCTTTATTATTATTGTTGGCCGCTAAACAATAGGCTCTGTCATATATAGTCGACTCTGTTGTATCTGTTTTATATTAGCATGTTGGTTTGCCTTGTGACGGATTATGGCGAAGTTAAACTCCATGTGGATGAATTGAAAATTTAATTGGTTAGCATTGGTTGGCAGTGTTGTGGATTGAATTTTCTTTGCAGGACATTGAGCGGTTTAATTTTATCAAGTTAAATCATTCGGTTTGTCCATTTTATGTCGTTATGCTGCCAGAATTTCGTTGATCCTTAGTACTAAAAATTTCTTTTTAGGTACCATGTCCACCAGATGAGGATCAAGAGTTTACAAGAGGAGGTAGACCGATGGTTTCTCTTCCTCTCGATCTTCAGGTGCTGCACCGACTAGTTCAGGCCAAATTAGACCACCGCAGCGCCATCGATTCCTACTTTTCCAAGGGCAGCCCCACCTTTGAGCAGAGATATCAATCAATGAGGCACAAAGATTTGGAAAAGGGGCGTAGGATAGACTGGCCAGCACTGGGAACCGTCGGACTTGCAGCCGTAGTCCGCCGATATCTTGAAACGCCCCCATTTCAGCATTTCTTTGAGATAGTTGAACCAACATATAGGGAGTTGACTGTGGAGTTTGCCAGCACTTTCTTTTTGTAGAGATATCAATCAATTAGGTTTAGGAATTTGGTTATCTCGAGAGAGAAAGCGAATTCGATTAAGAATTTGTCCACGGGTAGCATAATTAGACTCACCAATCCTTTATCTTTTGTTTGATTGCCAACTAGTTTAGGTTCCCTTTGGGTTTGCTTTCTTGTCTTGGTTATTTTAGTTATCAATTACTCCTGCATTTCCCTCAGAACTTAGATTGTAGTTATTAGTTAGTTTAGAAATTATTCATCACTCATTTTAGGTTAATATAATAAAGAACAGAGTAACTCTAGGCTTTCACTTTCCTGAGGAATACGACCTTGATACTCGCCATTAGTGCTAGACTGCATCGATAGGTACACTGCTTTAGATTATAGCTAACACAAGTAGCACACATCAGTGTTGACAGATGTCCCGGTTTGTCAAAATTTATAAGCACCCATGTGATTAAATAAATTGAGACAAATCATAATATCAAGGATACGGTAAAAGAATATGAGATGTAGAAATCTTTGATTTGATGTGGGGACCACGCTCGTTTGATTTTTAGGATTTTTCTTGCTTGATTTTTTAGGACTTCGCCTACTTCAATTTTTTAGGACTTTGCCTGCTTCAATTTTTTATGACTTCGCATGCTTCAACTTTTGAGGACTTTGCCTACTTCAATTTTTTAGGACTTTGCCTGCTTCAACTTTGACTTTCCATTTTCTAGATGCTGAATTTGACTTTAAGTTGAAAAATGCCCACTTTGAGATGCAATTGATTTGAAAGATGTCTTTTGGAGACTGCACTGTTAAATGGCTCATCCAAGGACTAAAATGACACTTTTGACTCAATTTCTAATTCAATTTTATCCAATTCTCCATATTTTATCTTAAATCCTTTCTTTGATTTCCTGCTCATTTCTGAGCCAAATTCCATGACATTAGTTTTTAAATGGCTAGCTTTTCATTTAGATTTGTTGGATCCACCCTAGTTGCGTCGGATTGGGAGTTTTCTCTACCAATTTCTGCCAAAATGACTTTGGGCTGGTCAAAAGGGAGGAAATCCCTATTTTGGCCAAATTGAACACGCATCGAGCATTTTCGAACGTCGAAAAGGTATTTTTCTTGCCTTAAATATTATTTCATGTGATTTAAATACTAGATACACGTGTTATTTGCTCAAAATATATGAAAAATTATGAAAAAAGTTGAAAAATAATTATGCCCTAACCCAAAGAGCCGATATAGTGCACACACCGACGGTATGTGCGATCTTGATTCATGTTAAATGCATAGGTTTGGAGACTGATTTTGAAGGCGTTTTGATGAAAATAGCTATAAATAAACAACATAATTACTTGTTTCGGGTCTCGGTATGTGTATATTATGTATATATACCTGTTTTCGTGCTTTTCTGAGCGATGTTATGTCGATCCAGTTTGCTGAAAACTTTAATAGTTCTCATGAGTGGTTTGACAAGCTGCCGAGCTCAATGCAGGCTTGGATTAGCGATATCAGGTTTCGCCAGTTTGTTACTACCTTGCCGTCCGTCATTAGGAGGACCGATTATAATTTGGTCTACGTACTACTTGAGAGGTGGTTGGACACCATTCGCACATTCCATACCCCGTTTGCTGAGCTGACCCTATCTCCCCTGTCTTTTATTTCCATTATGGGGATTGACTTCACAAGTACCCTTGTACATTTTGATGATGCTATTTATGATCATGGGTTCAGTGTTCAGGACCAGTTCATCATCGACTTGCCGATGCACAAGAACACTCGCTGTCTGGCTTAACAGAGCATCCATTTTCACTACAGGGGGTTCGTACCCAAGACCACTCAAGAGACAGACCAAATGGCCCAAGCTTTTATAGTCTATCTCTTCGGGACTACATTGTTCAGCGATTTAGGGAATTTATTGAACTTTCACTTCTTGACACCTTTGAGAGATTTTGACCAAGTTTCCTCATTTAATTGGGAGTCTACTGCGCTTGCTTACTTATACCACCAGATGGAAGTTACTGTCAGAGGGAGCAAGAGGCTATCTGGCTTTTGGCACGTTGTACATGTAGGTTCTATTTATTTCTTTCCCATTTCAGCTTTCTCACATTTGTATATGAGCTAATGACCTTTGATTTGCAGGTTTGGGCTTTAAAGATCAGACTGCTTGTAGGCTCCCCATCCTATTAGCATGTCCCATGCTTTCCCTCGCTTGAGCCTTTGGGGCTCAAGCTAGAGCATCCCGTTAGAGTGGGCGTAGATCCATGTGCACCGCAATGTGGATCAACTCTTTGACCTATGACATGGTAAAAGAAAATTCATTAGTTGTATTTATATTTTACAAGTTTCAATTACTTATATTTGTAAGCTACAGATTCGTAGCGGTTAGCTCGATGAGTGCCGCCATTAGGATCCCTATATGCTCTTCACGGCAGACTTTGAGCACAAGAGGCTCCTCTTGGTCTAACAGATCTATAGCTAGGAAAGGGGACCCAATAGGCATCAAGTTCCTTTGTCTCCCCCTTTATCCATATTTTTGGACAGCTGATCTTACTGGCGAGGAGTTGGCAATGAGTCTAAAGAAATATGACGACCCCAAGGATCTCACCATCTAATCTTAGAGGACAAATCATACCTATTTCATTCCTCAGTTGCTAGGGCCCGTGCCCTTTGATGATGACACTATGGCTTAGGTTCTTTCCCAACTACCTTATTGAGTTTTACTTTCCTTTCCTTTGCTTAATTGTTTACTTAACTATTTTATTATAGTTGATTTATAGTGAACCTTTAGTTTCTGAGCCGATAAAGGGGTGGTTCACTCGTCATTCTAGGCTCTCTCACATTTTGGGCTCCTTTGTAGGCATTGCGTCTGAGGCGCCTCCTGCAGCATTGTCAAACGTAATTCCAAGGAGCGTCCCATTCCTCCCAAATCTGATGGTATCCTATTAGAGCCTTTTCAGTGCCATAAAGCATCAACTTGCCATAGAGCATTGCCTTCCTTTAGAGTTCACTTTGAGTACTTGTACACATGTAAGTTATATTTTTTTGATACTTTGCATCTTCTCTTTTTCCTAAAATGTTAGTAATACAGGTAATCATACAGGTCTAGAGGGATCAGTTCCAGCACGGACATTAGCTGGTCAAAGTTGGGAGGAGGTAGTTCTTTGTTCTTGGCGAGGATTAGCAGGTAAGAAGTAAAATAAAAACAAATTATGAAATGCAAGATGTATGCATGTATGTTATAAAATTCAAAGCTAACTCCTTTGGGTTTTCTTTAGAGGAGCCACAAGGGCATGCATGGGCAGGTGGATGATCGCCAGTACTAGATCGAGGCCTAGCAACGTAGGATCGACACTCTGACACTTCAGTTGTCCACTTTACAGTCTCAAGGATGGATATTGACTCACATGATGGGATGGAGGATTCAAGAGAGAGCCCCAACTTTTGAATTTATCTCCCTTTCTGTATTTTCCCTTTTTTGCTACTTCTCTATATAACTTCAATTCTTGAATATAAATTTCACATTTTGATATTCGAATCCATGTCCGACACTAAGTTTTTCCTTAAATATTATGTATATAGGACCTGCACATGACCAGGGCTCAAAAGAATGCCCAAAATTCAAGAAAAACTCAAAAATTCGGTTGATGACATCACACGGTTGAAACGATTGTGTGCTAAGCCTGCAGATTCCAAATTAAATACTAATTCTTGGTCTATAAATATGCGTGCATCCCTCACACATCCCCATGTTGAAAGACCATGACTCAAAAAAGTGAAAACCCTCCAAACTCTTCTCAAAACCTTAAATACCAAACTTGATTATGGCTTTCTTTACTTTGCCGTGAACTTTTGGTGCCCAAGATATCATGTTTTCCGATTCAATAGGCAAGAGCTATGTTTTATGATCGAAGAGTTCTCTGCTATTTTTGGAGGCCCCATGGATAATTTTCCTACCAAATTGGTGGAATTATTTAATATGGTCCCTGGTGAGGTACTTTCCCATTCTGTTGGTGAGTACATTACCCTTATCTTGCTGATCTCTTGCTATGAGAAGAAGGGAAGAGGAACACTCACTTGGGTTTAGGATGCTGAGCTTTTGCCTTTATACCCAATTTCTACTAATTTCTCCTCAACGAGGGGGAGATATCAGAATTGCTAACATTATTGATCAAGTGGAGCACGAAGTAGATATAGTTCTAGTTATCTTGGTTGAAACCATCATTGGGTTGGACATGTACAAAACCCATCAACAGTTTGGTGGCAACCTCGTCCTTTTGTAAGTATGCCACCAAACCTCTTTTTCTCTTTTATTCTTTTTCCTTAATTATTACCTAAGCCACCCTTTCAAGTTTTCAACTTAGCAGGCTAATGTCTTAACTTTTGCCTAAGCCGCTCTTTCAGGTTTTCTACTTAGCAGACTTTATTATTGCCTAAGCCGCCCTTTACGGGTTTTCAACTTAGCGTTTTATTATTATTCTTTCTTTTTGTTTTCTTCTTTTTGCAGATTTGGTTTTGCAAGAAGCTTCAGATACTGACCATCCTAACATCAACAAATATGAGTCAAAGCACATGTAGGTTCGCTCCATTGCTACCACACGAGATCACGAGGGTTGGATTTCTTGAATTTGCAAGGTTCAAGAGGACTCAAGAGCTAGCCATTGAATCTAGGAATGCAGATGCAAAGAGAAGAAGAAAATAAAAATATGCTTCTTTTCTAGATCTCATTTATTTTGCTTAGGACTTTTTAGCTTAGTTTTTGTTTCAATTAGTGACAGAGCAATAAATAGACGTATAGATATGTCTGATAAAATTCTAAACAATTTATTCACTTAGTAAAGGACCAAATTGGTACATTTTGATTTCTCATGATACAGCTCATGTGATCAACTAGTCTCTTCAGATTTTCCAGTTGATTATTTTCTCGCTTCTTACCTTGATTTTTGCCAGACTTAGGCAGAATCTCTTTCACTAAGTATGGGCATTCCCAATTAGATTTGAACCTCCCTCTTGGGTCGAATGCAGTATGTCTAGTGTGTTTAAACACCAAATCACCTGGTCTGGTTTTTTCTAGTTTTACTTTCTTATTGAATGCCCTAGCTATCCGCTTATGGTACAATTGTATATGGTATAGGGCTTTCATCCTCTTTTCATCGATCAGAGCTAGCTGCTGGTACCTCTGCTCGACTCATTGATATTCTAGTATTTCAGCCTCCAATACAACTCCCAAAGATTTCATCTCTAACTAAACAAGTAAAATTGCTCTAGTCCCATAAACCATAGAGTGTGGAGTCTATCTTGTCGGTGTCTGCTCAGTTGTTTGATATCCCCAATTATTCCATTTACTTGAGGTCTGTATGGAGAAGACTTATGATGTTCGATCTTGTATTCTGATAGCAGATCTGCTATCTTGCCCATGAACTGCACGTCATTATCTATCACAGCATGATGCGGGATCCTAGTATCTATAGATCATTTTCCTTTCTATAAACCTAGCCATTTTTCTTGCCCCTAAAATAGTGAATGACTCGGCTTCGACCCATTTAGAAAATTAGTAGATTGCTATGACTATGAACCTTTAATCATTCCAAAGAGGATTTATCTCCCTAATGATGTCGATTCCCCGAGCTACAAAAGGCCACAGAGACGTCAAGTTGTGAAGTTCAGTCAGGGTTATATGACTCAAGCCACTGTAGAGCTCACACTCACGACATTTTCATACAGGGCTATACAATCTTTTTCCATTATTAACTAGTGATAACCTTGACATATAATCTTTCTGGTTAACACTATTTCGTTCATTTGAGGCCCACACACCCTTTTATGCATCTCTTCCATTACCACTTGCGCTTTTGCTATAGTCACACACTAAAGCTGGACACCCGAAGCCATCCTTCTATACAATACTTCCCCGTGGCTGATGTAGTTCCTGGCTTGGATTTGTAGTGCATACCTTTCCTTCACTTTCGCTTCCTCTGGATATTCCTTATCTTCTACAAACCTTTTCAGATCGTAAAACTCAAGCTTCTCTTCTAGTCCCATTTGGACTTGTATTATCTATCTCCATGATAACAAGGCGCACTTGATTTTATAATCACCAATGGCTTCATCTGAAGTTGCAAGGAATTGTCCCACATAGATGAAAGGGCAGCCAGTGCATATGCTATCTGATTCTCATCTCACGGTAAGTGTATGAATGAATATTTGGAGAAGTTACAAACCAAAGTCTTGAGATAGCTGACACATGGTTTTAACCTTTCTTCTTTCACTTCAACTCTTCCATGGCTTATTGAATCACTAGTATGGAGTCCCCGTAGACCATCAACTACTTTGCTCTTGCTACCACAACAACTTCTAATCCAAATAAACATGCTTTACACTTCACCATGTTATTTATCACTTTAAAGTCCAATCTCTTAGCCATTGGTAGCATCTCCCCTTCAAGCGTAATCAAAACTACTCCTAACGCTGCACCTCTTGCATTTACTACTCTATTAAAGTACATCTTACACTCTTGAATCTCAATTACTCCTAGATTTTAAATAGGAAGCTCCAGGTCCCAAGGGTCATCACCCTTGATTGCATTTTGAGCCAAAAATCCTGCTATGGCCTTGCCATTGACTACCTTCTTGGTGACGTACTCAATTTTGAATTCTGTTAGAAGCACTAACCATCTAACTAGCTTTCCTGTAAGAGATGGAGCTTTGAACAAATACTTCAGCGAGTCTATTTTTGAAATTACTTACACCCTATAAGACTGGAAATAGTGTCTTAATTTCCTCATAGCCCATATCATATCCAAACATGTCTTTTCTACGAGATCGTACTTTGACTCATAAGACAATAACTTCTTACTGAGATAACTATGCTACCATTACCCCCATAGCTTCCTCTTCTAAGGCTAAATATAGAATCAATGGCTTACAATTCTTCGACGGCTTTAATATCAGCATCTTCATCAGATACTCTATAATTCTATCGAAGGCTTTCTAATAGTGCTCATCCCATACAATGGGTTGGTGTTTCCTTAAAATCTTGAAGATAGGATCATAAGCCATTATGAGCTTAGAAATGAACCTGCTGACATACTACAGATGTTCTAGAAATCCTCTGGCCTCTTTCTCTATCTTTGGTGCTAGCATCTCCTAAATAGCCTTTACCTTGTCTGAATCGATCTCTATGCCCCACTTACTCACTTTATGCCCTAGCAGCTTCCCTGACATTACTCTAAATATGCCTTTCTTTGGGTTGAGCGGTAGGTTATACCTTTCCACTTGTCCTCAAAACCTATCAAGAGCTTAGAAGTGCCCTTCAACTGTTTCAAACTTTACCATCATATCATCTACATACACCTCCACCTCCTTGTGCATCATGTCATAAAATAAGGTAGTGGCTGCTCTTTGATAAGTTTTCCCCACATTCTTTAGTTCAAAAGGCATAACCTTATAGCAATAAGTATCCTATTTAGTTATGAATGCCATCTTTAGCTTGTCCACTACTGCCATCATGATCTGATTGTATTTGGAGAACCCATCAATGAAGGAATACATTGCACTTGAATCGACAATGTCAACTATCACATCTATGTAAGGAAGGGGAAAATTGTCCTTAGGGCATGCCTTATTCAGGTCCCGATAATCCACACACATCCTAACCTTACCATCCTTCTTCTATACTAGGACGATATTCGCCGACCATTCAGGACAGTTGATCACATCGAGGAAATTAGCCTTTGCTTGCTTAGCAGCCTCCTCTCAGATCTTTTCTGCCCATTCCGGCCTCAGTTTTCTCATTTTCTACTTGACAGGCTTGATGTGTGGATAAGTTAGAATGTGGTGCACTGTTATTTTCCTATCTAATCTTGGCATGTCGTCATAAGACCAAGCAAATACTAATTTTCTTTTTTCAATTATTCTTTCAAATTCTCTCCTCTCATCAAGAGTTAAATCATGAGCAATAGAAATATGCCTTAGGTTTTTATCTGTGTGTAAACTAAATGAATCAATTTGAATGAAATTAATGTCAAATATGCACATATCATGATTATTAAAATACATACTACCATCAGGAAAAACATCACAAAAGTAAGCAAAATAAGAGTTTATATAATTGATCTTTGAAGCAAAAGAAACATTGTCCTCATAAAGGTCAGACGTTATTACATCATTATAGAATGCATCAATGATATTCTCATGTATTAGAGTAGCTCGCTCCTATTGACTCAAGTTCTCTGGTAGGCAAATGTACTTTTCCAGCTTCAGCTCTTCTATCTTAGTGGTGACCTTCTCATAGACTTCCTTGATGCTCAACTCAACCATCCTGTTGATGATCAGATTCTAGAATATTTCAAATCCTGGCACTTCAGTCCCAGCTACTATGACAGGTTCGGGCTCCTTAGAGTAGGGCTTGTACTCCTAGAAAAAAATGTCTTTTAGAGTCTTACCCTTTAGTTTGCCCTCATCTTCTTCTTCTCGGTAACCCAGCCCATGTCGGGTCTTCAGCCCCTTGAAGTCTGGCAAGTCTGCAATACCTTGCTGATTCTTTCTTAGCCCTATTCCAGAGATGATATCCATTTTCTTAAACATGCTAGCTACTTTAGGGTCCATGTAGTCCTCATAGAGCACAACAACATGGAATCCAGTAGGGGCTTTCAGCTTCTTGAATGGCCAAGACAACTTTACCACCTTTAGCATTGATGGTTACTATCTTACCTTTATGAGGGAACTTGACCTTTTGGTGCATAGTGGAAGGAACTCATCCTAGGGCATGAAAGCATGGCCTATCCAATAACAAAGCCAAGGTTATAAGGATATCCAAGATAGTGAATTCAACCTAGGATTCATTGGGACCCATTTTTACCAATACTAACAATGTCCCTTCCACATCTCTCTATGTCTCATCTTAGGCTCTTATAACCATGTCCGCTAGTTTCAGGTCTTTCACAGTCATCCCTAGTTTAGGGAGTATGCGAGAAGGAAACACATTGATGGCTGACCCTTCATCCACCATTATATAAGGGGTCATTTTCCCTTTCACTTCTACTACAATGTAGAGAGCCTTGTTGTGGTCTCTTCCCTCTAGTGGTAAGTCCTTATCCGAGAAAGTAATAATCCTGATAGTTTTATCAATTACCGTTTTGATCATTTCCTTAGGAGGAGTAATTATGCTTATGGTGATGGTAGACAAGGCCTAAATTAGACCTTTATATAATCCAATGACTGCATCAACAATTCTTAGATGTCGAATCTTCTTTTTTTCTTCAACTGCTCTAATAATCCTTTGTCCCCTTCTTCTAGTGCTTTCTCGATCTGTTTTAGCTCTTGCACCTCTATATCTTTACCCTTACCCACTGTCTCGGCTTCTTTACTAAAGTCATTGTCCGCCCATATGTCTTTTGCCCACTGTCTTGAACCTCACACTCATCCCCGGAGCTGTACTAGATGTCTATAGGCATAGCCAACTTCTTCTCACCTCCTTCCATACCTTCAAAAGCTAAGAGTCACCAGCCGCTTGATCATCATCATCTAATCCCTAACCACTTAGCACAATATCCTCAATCCAAATTTCAATCGAAGGAGGCTTCGAATAATGGACTTTGAAATCAAATTTGCCTTAAGGCTGCTTTAGTAGGTCTTCATATTCATACCGAGGAAGTTGCTCTACTTGCCATTCCCTGTTGTCTATTAGGTCCTGAATTTCGTGCTTGAGATGATTGCATTAATCCGTCACATGCCCAAAATTTTGGTGATACTCATAATATTGGCCATTGTGAGGGTTAGGACGACTTCTTGGTGCTTGGGGCTTGAGTTTCCCGCTCCTTACTAGATGTTGGAATACCATAGATAATACTGCCCCTAGCTCGATAAAGGTTCTTTATGGGCTTTTTGGCTCTAGCTTTGGCTTTGGCTCGGGTTGGGGTATGTCTTGGAAAGAGTTCATGACCTCCACTACACTAAACTTAGAGGTGATCATGGACACTTGGTTTGGGGGTGGTGTATTGTTGTAGTTCAATAGGGGGTTTATTCTAGTGCTGGGCTAGTCTGGGTTAGTCAGCTTTTCTGCATCAATAAGGTCTTACATTTCAGACCACCATATATACCTGGTCCTTTTCTAAAGGCTTGTTCTTTATTAACCTCGCCTTATTTCTCCACCTGGTCAAGAAATATGAGAAGGACTCATTTGAATTTTGATTGGTGAACTCAAGGTCCTTGATTGACACCTCCAAATGAGTATTGTAATCATATTGTCTGACAACAAAATTACATAAATCTCGCCATTCAGTCTTGGCAGACTTTTCAACCGAGTAGTTCTTATAATGGTGAAATATTACTTTAGATGAACTTTTAGATCATCAGTGTTATTAAACTTGTTCATCTCAAGCATCCTAAACTTCGCAGGTAGCTTGTCCTCACCCGTCAAAACCAGCTCTTCGAAATCATAGGTCGGATCCAACCCTTTGATTTCCAGCATGCCTTGCATTTTTTCATCTCTATTTTGGTCTGTTCCAACATGAACACATCAAAATCCCAGATGTTTTGAGGCACTCCTCTTCTAGCAGGGTCTTTAGAATTAGAATTAGTAGCGACTGCGGTAGCGCAACAGTTTTAGCGGCTAATACAGCAGGGTCGACAGCAACAGAAGCTACTGGTGCAACTAGGTGATGGGCAGGGCTTGATTCGCAGCCATTCCAGCCAAAAGTTGTTGGAGCTCCTCTTAGATCACACCCCTCAGATCATCTATGACAAAATTCTTGAGGATCTCAACGTCCTACTCATTATCTCTTTCGTTGGCCATTTTTTATGTAGCTTCGATCTCAGTTGTAGTAGGTTGACGCGTTGATCTTTTGAGGAACTCTAGTACAGTTAATATCTTTAGTAAGATGGGCACTCTCTCCAGCCTTCCACTATCTTGTCTCTTCCAACCCAAAGGAGAGTCTATATGGCTAAAAAAGAAGGTGTTCGTATGATGCACGCAATGCATGATGCACGTGTAATGCACAAGGAAAAAGAAGAAAAAGGGTTAGCAAACACAAAATATTTTACATGTTACTATACAAATCATCTTCATAATTTTATTACTCTTGAACACGGTAAATTGCTGATCTACGAGTCTCTAGAGACGTTGAAGTGGTTGAATTAAAGATTAGACGAGAATCTAATATTGTTTAGGTTTGAGAAAGCTTTTGTTGTTCAATGAAAAACACTTTTCTAATTTTAGTTTTTTCTTAGTGACCTCTCTCCCTGTTTCCTAAAAATCTCTGTTTAAACGTAGCTTTAGTAATTAATGAGTATCGCTAACCCTAGACCTAAGACTTAACGATATATTTATAATCTTAAGATTTTAGGAAACTATAGATGTATTAGATAAATATCAATAATTAATTAAATCCCTTGATTTTATCAGATATTCAATTAAATGAATATTCATTTAAATTCAATTAAGTTCAAATAATTATCAATAAAATCCAATAATTATCACTAAATTTTCTTTCTAGAACTTTCTTTTATTCATTTTGGCATTTTTAATTAACATATACATAAAACAGCGTCGAAAGTGGGAAATTAGCCAATCGGCACTGTAGAGCCTATTCGGCTCTATGCTAGCTGGTCGGCTCTATGCAGAGCTGATTCAACTGTACGCAGAGCCGATTGGCTCCAAAGAGTAAAAATTTTGAAAAATTTGCATTTTAGTCCCTAAATTTGCAGAAACTATAGTTTCACCCCTCAAACTTAATTTTTTCTAATAATTGAGTCCAAATTAAATCTGGAAAAGTAATTTTACTTCGATTATTCTCAAATCTAACTGAGATTCGCCCATCCTCAACCTTTCAAGACTCGAGAAAGACAACGACATTCATCATCGGGTTTTTTGTAATTCTCTCGATATCTGGATCCGGAAAATGGATGCTGACAGTCATTATATATTATGTACCTCCTTAATATACGACAAAATATTTTGTCCAAATATTTTTTATCACAACTTTATTAACTTTTTATTTTTTATGTGACACAATTATATTTTGTCACAAAAGAGATATTTATTGTGATAAAATTTAATCTATCATAATTACTTTTGTCAATATATACTAATATTCTTATAATTAAGTTAAATCTGTTAGTTTTTGTCATGATAGTTAATAGATCTTCATGTTTAAGGTAATTAGTCGATGATAAGGCTTTGCCATAATTAGATTTTTTTTGTTTGTTTTGGGGTGATTATAATAATTAGGCAATGAATAGATTAGGTCTGATGTTTCCTCGGTATTTGAATTAGGTTTTTTTATTTTTGGTTATCTGCTTTAATGAATCTATCATTCACATATGTTTTAGATAAGTCTCCTTACTTGATTTGCCATCTTCAAATTTGTCTATTTTCAATTTTTTTTTTAATTTTCTCATGATGATTAATTAATTGGCATAATAAGTTTCATCCTTATTTCTGATTGGCTAATCATTGCCTGCTTGCTTTGTTACTATTTGTTCTCACATGTTAGGGTTATTTTTTTGTTCTACTTGTTTCTTGCTCTATTTTATTTGGTTTTAATATTTTGCTAATTATTCTTTTTATGTTTTTATGCATATTCTTATGTTTCTTAGTGTTTCTAAAGCTTAAAACATTGAAATTAGAAAAATTATAGAAAATTGGACTGCAGAGCCTACTATGGCATTTTACAATTGATCGATTGTGCGTATAGTCAATGGAAACTATGTACAATCGATCGACATTATACCTTTGGATCGCTCGATTTTGCTAACTTTTTTTATTTTAATCAGTTTTACCCTTTTTTCCCATAAGTAATTGTAGGAGGGTTTGTAATTTTTAATTTCTTTTAATTTATTTTGCTTTTCCTTATTTATTATGTACTTTATAATAGTTAATGGACGATATGTGACTGATGATGTGATTGCTAACTAAAGTCAATTCACCTAGACAATAGGCTTAAAATCTCACTTTTGCATGTAAATACTAATCCATTAGGCTAAAGGATGGTAAACTTGGCTAAGCCTATAAAATCATATTAGACTTACATGGGCTTTGCCATGATTATAAAAGTTTGGCTTATCTAGACTAAGTGCTATAACATGACTATGACATGAAAATGATAGTCCATTAGGTTAAAGGACGATAAAATTTGGCCAAAACTGATAAAATTAGGCTAGAACTAAGTGGACCTTTGCCATGTTGTATTGCTTAACTGTCGTATATGTCATGTTGTCTGTATAGCAAATGACCTATTAACTAATAAAATTAAAAATAAAAATACACAATAACGGAAGTTGGTTTAGTGATACTTCCCTAAGGAATCTAGTTATGCCATAAGTAGAAAAAGTGTCTTGGTGATTACCCAAGTGACGAATCCCATCTCCGCGCTAGTATCTATGATTTGTTAGCATGTTCTAGATTAGCTTGCAAAGCCTTATAATGTCATAGTAGCTAGTACACTTGGGTGCGCGCTTGAACCCATTGTCCACAACTGCCCATCTATTTTGACTTGACAAACACAATAATAAACTTATTCATTCTTTATGGTTGGGGTAATAAAACTGTAACATCTAGAAACTTAATTTAATTTGAATAGGTTATGATTGATGTATACTTCTCGAGAAAAAGATATTATATAAATTGAAATAATTTAATATAAGAATAAAAATAATGCCTTTTTCTAATACCTTTGCTCCTTTATATATATTATTATTATATAAAAATTTCTATTATAATGGATCAAATTAACAAATGTATGTAAATTAAATCTATTGGGCATATTCATACAATTACAAATTATTAAGACCCTAAGAATTTAAGCCCGTTTTAAGCCTATTGACTTAAACTCAGTCCTCCAGCTAATGAGGCCTAAAAAATATAGCCTATTGACCAAAGCCCATTCTGAGTAAGAAATATGTTAATTTAGTCTAGTTAATCTAGGTTGTGAAACTCTATAAACTACTACTAAGGATATCATACATACATAAATTCTACAAGATCCAGTAAATGTCTTCTGCATTTTACAATGATTATTCTCAACAATTTTCATTACTCAAAGTACTAATGTTAATAATACGCATTAATGTTGCGCATTAGTCATTAACTATTGAATAAAAACTATAGAGGTAAAAGGATATATAATGTATATAATAATAAATCCAAGAAATTTTAGTACGACAAAAAAATATTCATTAAGACAACATCTATGGGTAAGCAATATTAATCAAGAAAATATTCCACACTAAATAGTGAAAAAAGAAATTTTACCTAAAATATATTGTCTTCTATAGGAAACAGAAGATTTGACCAAGAAAATATAACCATTATGAATAATTGAATAGTCCTTTTTAGTACATATAATACCCTAACCATTATGCACTAGTCAGACCACCTTCATCACTTCCCACCTTCACTTCCACTGTGCTCGTTTGAAGACCTAGCAACATCACCATTGCCAGCACCCATTTTCAGATCTAGATATCGAGGGAATTACAAAATATCCTATGATGAAAGTTACAGCTTTTCTCGAGTCTCGAAAGATTGAGGGTGAACAAATCCAAGTTAGATTAAGAATAATTGAATCAAAATCACTTTTCTAGAATTAATTTGGATTTAATTGTTAGAAAAAATTAACTTTAAGGGGTAAAATGACAATGTCCGCAAGTTCAGGGACCAAATTGTCAAAATTTTATCGTCTCTTGAGACTTGCAGAATAGTAATCTATAGTGACAACCTGAGGGTTCCCCCTACATCTATATCATCAACATTACTTTCCCTTCAAACTGGTTCTTTTATTTTATAATTCTAGAAACATGTTTAGGATTTTTTATGGTTATTTCATATGGTCTATGCGATTAGAAAAGGTTTTTCTTGTGAATTAACATGCTACAACTTATTGGATTTTGAATATGATAATATGAACATGTAGAATTTTGAATATAAAAATATGATTTTATTGGGTTTTGAATCTGATTAGTTAATGAGTAGTTAAACATAATTGATTTATTTTTCTATATAATTGAATTAGGTTTAGAGTTATATGATTGAAACTTGGAATCTTAAATTATTATATATGTCTAATGTCTTTTATAATTTCTAGGGTTTGTATTATTTTTAGGTTTTCTAATTAAATTTATGTTTTTATTTCTCCTATTTCATTTTACATGTTGTAATCATTTTTTTAATCCTCTGTTCATGTAAAATTAGCTCTATGCCTTTGACTGATCGGCTATGCATATTTTGGCCCTAGTTTCAAGTTATTGATGTATTTTAGCGATGTTTATGTATTGTTCTTAGTTTGTAGGTATTTTTCTTTCATTCTTTAGTTGTAGGAAGAGTTGTAATAGCTAGATTTAACTTCCTGCACCTTTATTTTTGTTTTATGCTTGATATGTGGCAAATAGTTGTAATGTGATTGCCTAATTAAAATTGGACACATAGACCTTAGACTAAAAATTGGACCTATCATGAAAATTGTAGTCCATTAGATTAATCAACGGTAATTAGGCTAATTTTAAGATCAATTTAGACCCAATGGGCTTTACCATGCTTTAAATAAATTAATTGGTTTATTTTAGACTTACGATCACATAATTGGGCCTCTACATAAAAAGTAGTCCATTTAGACTTAAAGGTCGGAATCAAAGCATAATCTGTAATTGGGCTAGACTAGGTAAAGTCTTGTACATAATTAATTAGTAAGATAGACTAAAAAATCAAACTTGGGATGGGCTTAATAAAATGGGCTAGACTTAAGAGGACCTTACATGTTGTAATGAATGCTTATAAATATAAAATATTGTATTTATAGGGAATAACTCGTCAAATAATAAAAGGAAATTGGCTTCTGAAATCCATCTATGGATGCGGTGAAGCTTCCTTTTGGAATCTAGTACACAACTCAAATTAGTAAAAGTATCCCGAAGAATTGCCCAGGTGGTGACTCCATCTCCGTGCTAGACTCTATGACTAGTTAATGTGTTCCTGATTAAGTTGAAAAGCCTTGTGGTATTGTAGTCACTAGAGACACTTGGGTGCGCGCTTGAAATCACCACCCACAATGGCGACTCCACTAGGGATAAGAGCAGCTGATTCCAATGTATGTTTGTCTTTAATTTTATCATTTAATGACTGATTCTTGCATCATTTGCATGGTTACATTTTTAGTCCTAATAGCCCCGATGACATCGGTTAGTGGTTCTTTGATTCCATTCGAACCATGGAATTACAACACTAACTAACCATCACTCACATGTAATGAGTAAATTTCCTTCGTTGTATGGACCCTTGAGTAGGGAGAAGAGCCAAGGAAGAATGCTTTTTACATGTGAGAGCCTTTTATCCTTACCTAAGGCTCAGCTCACAGTAATGACTAAACAATTTCTTTAAGGAACCCTATTGCTTGCTATCTGAGATGTTTCTTTTTATGAGTACTTAACCGCACATATTGGAAAGCTTTGGCCTAAGAACATGTGGAATTAGGCTCCAACCCTAAAATATGCAGGTTTTATATTTATACTGAGAAACATCACCTTATTTGTTTTAAATATACTTTGAGAGCTTATGGCATGCATGTCGGGCCTGCTATCCCCTATTGCTAGAAAGCCCAGATCCAAAATCCTAGGGAAGGAAGACTCTCCATGAACCGTGTGCTGGAGAAACAAGGTTGGAAGGATGCTTTGTATAATAACTTTGTGTATGCTAGCTATCAGCACCCATTTTCCGAATCTAGATATCGAGAGAATTACGAAAAGCCCTATGATAAAAGTTACTGCCTTCTCGGGTCTTGGAAGATGGAGAACGGGCGAATATGAGGTTAGGGTTGAGTTTAATCTAATCAAAATTACCTTTCTAAAATCCATTTGTATTTAAATGTAAAGAAAAGTGAAGTTTGAGGGTCAAAATGATGATTTTCACAAGTTTAGGGACTAAATTGCAAACGTTTTTTAAACTTTTGCTCTTTAGAGCCAATCGGTTCTACACAGTGCTAATTCATGGTTTTCTTGATCTAACGTTGTCTTTTGACATTTTAACGTCCAAAATGACTTTCTAGAAGGGTTTTGTTGATAAATACAAGATTTTATTAGATTTTATCAGAGATAATCTCTAAAAAACTTAACGCATATCGATCTACCAAACCCTAACTCTATAAATACATACTTAACTCTTAGGTCTAAGGAGGGAGAGTTACCAATTGGCAGTTGATACAGAGAGTTGAGACACTAAGAAAGAACTAAGAGAATTATAAAGTTTTTAAAGAGAACATCAGAAGCCTTTTTTGATATCCCAAGTAGCACTAGATCCTCAACCAATCTTCAATTCAATTGCATCATCATCTCTTGAGACTCCCAGAACAACCAACTACGGTGAGAACTTGAGGGTTCCTCAGCATCATCATCATCAATATCATCTTTCAAACCCGGTTCTTTTTATGCTTTCCTAGGAACATGATTAGGGTTATTGATTTATATGTTTTATGTCATTAGAATAGGTTTTTTTGCAATTACATGTTATAACATTACCATGAATTGAATCTGATAATAAGAACATTGCTGGAAATTGAATATGATAATAAGCACATGTAGTTTGATTGTATTTTGCCCTTAATGATTAGTAACATAATTAGGGTTTTATATTAGATCCATAATTCTTTCATGTTTTTGTAGTTAAATATTTTAGGATTGCATGATCAAAATATGATATTTTGCCCTTTTTTACTTACTATTAGTTTAATATTATAGAGTTTGCATGTTCTGCTTAGGGTTTCTATTTAATTCCATGTCTTTTATGTTTTTGATTTAGTCTTGCACGTTTTTAATTGATCTTTTGTCTCCTGTGCATGTGGGATTAGCTCTAGGGTGATCCAACTGAGGAAGAAACTGCCAAAAGGCCAACCAAAGCCTTAGACCCGATCGGCTCAGTGCATAGTCGATTTGGCTCTTCACCTATAGCCAATCAGCTATGTACCCCAAAACCCTAAATTGCGGCCATTTGTGAATTTCTAATGTATTTGTTAAGTTATTTACATTTTGTACTTAGTTTTAGGTGTTTTCTCTTCCTTTTTGGTTATAGGCAGGTTGTAATAGTTAGATTTATTTCTTGCACCTTATTTTGCCTATTTTTGTTTACTGTATGGCTAAATAAGTATTGTATGATTGATTAACTAAAAGGGGTCACATAGACTTAGGCCTTAAAACTGGACCTTGCATGAAAACTATAGTCTATTAAGTTAGTTAAGATGGTAATTTGGGCTCTTAAAGAAAATTTTGGTTACCCTTTGCATTTTGGGGATATTGAACAACTGGGCGATCGTCGAATGGGCAGACTCCGTACTCTTTGCTTTATGGGACTGAAGCGATCTTACTAGTTGAGTTGGAGCTGATGTCTTTGAGAGTGGTGTCGGAGGCAGAAATACCCGAGTACTAATGGGCTGAGCAGAGATACCAACAGTTAGCTCTGATTGATGAAAGCCCTACATCATATGCAGTTGTATTAAAAATGGATAGCTAGGGCGTTCAATAAGAAAATAAAGCCAAGAAAGATCAAAGCCGGAGATTTGGTATTGAAACATACAAGACCTACTGTGTTCGACCTAAGAGGGAAGTTTAAGCCTAATTGGGAAGACCCATACTTGGTAAAGAAAATCCTACCTAAAGGTGCTGCTAAGATCTCAGATCTAGAAGGAAATGAGTTCTCCAAACCAATCGACCTGGATCGTCTCAAAAAATACTATGTATAAAAAATATAATAGAAAAACCAGCCTGTTGATCGGAAAATCCAAAAAGTACTGATCATGCAAAAGTCAAGGTAATGAGAGAAAATAATTAGTTAGAAAATCTACAAAGACTGGCTGATGACATGATTTATATCATGAGAAATCAACATGTACCTGTTTGGGGCTCCATTAAATGAATATAATTTTTTTTGGATTTTTTTCAAGCATATATATGTTTGTTTATTACTTTACACACTAACTGAAAAAAGGAAAACTAACCTAAAGTATTAAGAAAAATAAATGAGATCCCAAAAGAAACATGTTTTGCACTTTTTTCTCTTTGCATTTGCATCCGCATCCTTAGAATCAGCAGCTAGCTCTCGGGTCCTTTTGAATCTTGCAAATCCAGGAGAGGTGGAAATCTGAAGTTCAACTCAAGCTTTATAATTATCATCTATGGTTAAATTGCCTTTGAAGTCAAGATTGTGCTCTATCTCCCGGCAAGGCCAAAGTCTCTCCGGTTTAGGAAATCATGTCTGAGTGGGAAGCCTTTAAATTTTGGAGGGGAGGGGGAATTCCAAGATCCATTGCTTTTGCCTGTACCGACGATAAAGTCTTAGGGTGCATAGAAAGTGGACATCCGTAATCCAAGTAAAGGCACATAGTTGTCGTATACCTTAAGTGTGATATGCTTGATTCTCCACTAAGGACAGGACCAGCGAATAAGTGTATCTAGGTATGCCCTTCACCAAGAAATCCAGCCATCATGATCCCACAGAGTAACCACTGATCGAACTTGTACATGCTTCAGCTCGTATTTATCAATGTTCCTCGGGATGTTTAGTATATAGAGCTTTTTACGCAACCAAATCTACAAAAGAAAAGAAAATGAAGAGAAAGAAAAGAAAAAAGAAAGCTGAGTTGAAAACCTGAAAGTGCAACTTAGGCAAAAACAAAGTCTACTAAGTTGAAAACTCGAAAGGGCTACTTAGACAAAAGTTAAGACAATACCCTGCTAAGTTGAAAACCTGAAAGGATGGTTAAGACAAAAGTTAAGGCAAAAGAAATAAAGAAAAAAGAGATTTGGTTGTATACCTGTAAGAGAATAAGAATGCCTCCAAACTGTTGATGGGTTTTCTATATGTCTAGCCCGATGATGGTTTCAGCCAGAGTAATGGGTATAGGATCTGCTCCATGTTTCACTTGATCAATGATGCTAGTGATCCTAACATCTCCCCCTCCCTTAGGTGAAATCAATTGAAATTGGGCATAAAGACAAAAGCCGAGCATCCGAATTCAAGCAGGTGTTCTCACAACAGGAGATCAGAAAGGTAAGGGTAATGTACTCACCAACAGAATCTGAAAGTACTTCAGCTAGGGCCATGTCAAATAGCTCCACCAATTTGCCAAGAAAGGGATCATCAAACTTTGATAGGCTAATTGTGTAGCTACAATCTAAGGCAGGAACCTATCGACTAGCACTAACGGAGAGTATTAAGGTTGTATTCTCGGGAAAAAGGTGATCCTAGAACTACTGTAGCATCTTATGTTATCTAACCTTAACAAATCGATGAAGTTGCTATTCCAGAGACGATCGGATCTTGGAGAAACATGACGCTCCCTAGAATGAGAAGATCGGATCTTGGGGAAACATGACGCTCCCTAGAATCACATCAGATGTGGCTATAGGTGGTGCTTTGAAGGTAGTACCAGCGGAGGAACCCAAAACGTGGGATGGCCTAGAGCATCGGGCAGATTGCCCCTCAGTTGACTCAAAAGCAGTTGGGGCACGACGGATGAACTGCAAACAAAATGGTTAGGTGAGGAAAGTGAAATATAAAAGATGAAGAATTCAAGGTATGCCAGAAAAGGTACCTGAGCCATGATGTCATTGTTGAGCGGCACAATCCCCAGCCAAAGAATAAAGAAAGTGTAGTTCATTCTTCGAGAATGGATAGGGAGATTCTCAGGCTCGTCATATCCCGCCAAATATGTCATTAGCTCCTCCTTAGTAAGATTTGCTGTCTAGAACATAGAGAGAGGTGGAGGCAAGGGAACTCGACATCTGTTAGGGCCTCATTCCCACCCGTAAATCCTCTCGCCTAAGTACCACACCCGACAAGCAAGTTCGGCCTGTAGAATCTTCCGCTAAACAAGGTCAACTATAAAAAGTATGTAGGGGTCCTAATGATAGCACTCCCCCAACCAATCACTTCAAATCTGTAAACTGAAAAGGTAACTAACTATAAATATAAATCATGAGTATGACTAATAAATTCTGGTTACCTTGTTCCAAGTGAGGGAGTTGATCCACATGCAGTGAATATGGACATGTGCCCACTCTAAAAGGACACTTCTACTCGAGCCCCAACAACTCAAGCGAGGGAAAGCCCGTGAAGTCCAGACGGGCTGTGGGCCCACAAGAAGGCCGATCTCTAGAGCCCAAACCTACAAAACAAGAATCAGCATTCGCAATACAAATAAAAGAAATTAAAAAGTGAATTTAAAGCATAACTTACGTGGACCGCGTGCCAGAAGTCGCAGATCCACTTACTGTCTCGGACAATAATGTCCATCTGATGATACAAGTATGCGAAAGCCGAAGACCTCCAATAGTAGGAGGAGACCTGGTCCAAATCTCACAACAAGGCCAAATAGTGAAGGTTCAGTGAATTCCCCGAATCACTAAATAAAGTCGTACTGATGAAGAGATATAATCAGAAAGGCTCGGGCCATCTGATCCACCTCCCGAGCATTCCGAGGCACAAAGCCACAGTAGTGGAAAGGAATGTTTTGGTAAGTGATGCAGCGGGTATTCTTGCATGCCAGCAAGAACCCAGTAAATCAATAATGAAGCACTCCCGGACATCGAAACACTATTCATGGATCACGTCATCAAATGGCATATGGGCGTACTGGTGAAATCAATGCATGTGATGGCAACAAATGATAGAGGGGAGATATTAACTCACCGATCGAGGTATGGAAGGTATTAGTGGTGTCCATCCACATCTCAAGCAAAGTGTAAATAAAGGTATGGTCCTTCCTCTCAGCAATCGACGAAAGCGTAGTCACGAAGCGGCATAAGCCAGTGTCGCTAATCCTAGCCTAAATAGGGCTCGAGAGCTCGTCGAACCACTCGTGAGCACCGTAGAAGTTTCTGACTAACCGGATCAACACAATGTCACTTTGAAAAAGCATAAGCACAAGTATATAAACATGTTGCACCCACATAATGGCCTCAAGCAAGTAAGTATTACATCAATTCATTGTTATTTTATGCTAGAATGCCCTAAAAATCATCTTTCGACCAATGCACGGTCGATTCAGACTATACAAAACCGATCGGCTCTATGGGTTAGGGTATAGCTTTTTCACACTCTATGGGTTAGGGTATAGCTTTTTCACACATTGTCTTATAAAATTATGCATATTTTGAACAAATAACACGTGTATCTAGTACATAAGTGGCAAGAAACAAAGTTTAAAGTTGGAAAAATACCTCTCTGATAGCCGAAAACGCCTGGTGAGTATTCAATTTTGCCAAATGGGGGATCTCTTCTCCTTTCACAAGCTCTAGGTCATTTTGGCGAGAAATCGGTGGTGAGAACTCCTAGTTCGATGTAATCAGGATGCGTCCTGAGAATCTCAATGATGAGGCTGCCATTTCAAGTATGGTTTCGTGAAATTTGGTTAAAAATAGTATGAGAGGAAGCAAAAAGACAATTGAAGATAAAGTGATTTATGAATGGATGTGTAGGCCTTATATATGTCCAAGGGGAGGGCAAAAGTGCCATTTTGGACCTCGGCCTATCGAAATTACATTTCCTTGAATAGACCAAGTACCGATACAAGTCCCTAGAAAACGTATAGAATGCCAGATTGCATCCTAAGTTGAAAATTTTTAAAAAATTTTAAAATTGGTCCTTGACCTATCAAAATTACATTTTAGCCCCCAGGCCGACTAAGTGTGAACATATCCTCCACAAAACATCAAATGAATCGGATCGCACCCTGAGGCGGGAAATTTTGGCCAAAAGTACCAGGAAGTGACAAATTACCAAATTAATCCAAAGTGGTGAAATAGCTAGAAAGAAGTCTCTACAATCATGAAATCAGTGGGCGTGGTTCCTATATCAACAAGTGTGGTTCCCATATCAACAGGCATGGTTCCTATATCAACGGGTATGGTTCCCATTTCAACGAGTGTGGTTCCTAAATCAACGGGCGTGGTTCCTATATCAATGGACGTGGTTCCCATTTCAATGGGCATGGTTCCCAAATCAACGGGCGTGGTTCCCATATCACCGGGTGTGGTTCCCAAATTCAAGCAGGCGAAGACCTTAAAACTCAAGCAGGCGCGGTCCCTAGAGCAAATCAAAAATCCTTTCCGAGCATACAGGGCGTGGCTTCTATAGCTCATCAAGATATCCTTTTCTCTTATCCTTGATATTATGATTTGTCTCAATTTATTTAATCGTATTGCATGCTTATAAATCTCAATAAATTGGGGATAGCTACCAACACCCATTTTTCGAATCTAGATATCGAGGGAATTATGAAAAATTATATGATGAAAGTTGTCGTCTTTATCGGGTCTCTAGAGATGGAGGACGGGTGAATTCGAGGTTAGGGTTGAGTTTAATCTACTCAAAATTACCTTTTTAAAATCAATTTGGATTTAATTGTTAACAAAAGTGAAGTTTGAGGGTCAAAATGATGATTTTCTCAAGTTTAAGGACTAAATTGCAAATGTTTTTTTCAAACTTTTGCTCTTTACAGCCAATCGGCTCTTCAAAGAGACGATCGGCTCATGTGCAGAGCCAACTAGCTCTCCATAGTGCCAATTCGTAGTTTTCTTGATCCAACGCCATTTTTTGACATTTTAACGTCCAAAATGACTTTCTAAAAGGATTTTTATTGTTAAATACAAGATTTTATTTGACTTTATAATCTTTAAAAAACTTAAAGCATATTGATCTATTCTTAGGGTTTTCCAAACCCTAAATCTATAAATACATATTGAACTCTTAGGTCTATGGAGGTAGAGATACCAATTAGCAGTCGATACACTTTTTGAGAAAACATACAAAGAGTTTAGACACTAAGAAAGAACTAAGAGAATTAGAAAGCTTCTGAAGAGAACGTCATATGCTTTTTTTCATATCCCAAGTAGCACTAGATCCTCAACCGATCTTTGATTTAACTGCATCATCGTCTCTTGAGACTCACATAACAACCAACTATAGTGACAACTGGAGGGTTCCCTAGAATCATCATCTTCCATATCATCTCTCAAACCCGGTTCTTTTCATGGTTTCCTAGGAACATGGTCGGGGTTATTGATTTAAATGTCTTATGTGATTAGAATAGGTTTTCTTATGATCACATGTTATAACATTATTGGGAACTGAATACGATAATAAGAACATGTAGGTTTTTTGATTGCGTTTTCCCCTTAATGATTAGTAACATGATTAAGGTTTTAGATTAGATCCATAATTCTTTCATGTTTTTGTAGTTAAATATTTTAGGATTGTATGATAAAAATATGATATTTTGCTATTTTTTGCTTACTATTAGTTTATGTATTCTAGGGTTTGCATGTTCTGCTTAAGGTTTCTATTTAATTCTATGTCTTTTGTGTTTTTTATTTAGTCTTGCACGTTTTTAATTGATCTTCCTCTCCTGTGCATGTAAGATTGGATTTGAGGTGGTCGAATCGAGAAAAAGACTACCAAAAATGCCAACTAGAGCCCTTGAGTCGATCGGCTCTTCACCTATAGCCAATCAACTCTACACCCTAAAACCCTAAATTGTGGCCATTTGTGAATTTCTGATGTATTTGTTAAGTTATTTAGGTTTTGTACTTAGTTTTAGGTGTTTTCTCTTCCTTTTTATATAGGCGGTTGTAATAGTTAGATTTATTTCCTGCACCTTATTTTGCCTATTTTTGTTTATTGTATGGCTAAATAAGTGTCGTGTGATTGATTAACTAAAATGGGTCACATAGACTTAGGCCTTAAAACTAGACCTGGCATGAAAATTGTAGTCTATTAATTTAGTTAAGATGGTAATTGGGCTTTAATCTAGAATCTATGTATACTTAATAGACTTTTCCATGCTTAGTTAGGTTAAAATTGGGCCATATTAGATTTAGGGTGATTGAATTTGGCCTCTCTATAAAAAGTAGTTTATTAGGCTTAAAAGGCTTGATTATTAAAGCATAATTTGTAATTAGGCTAGACTAGGTGGGTCATGTGCATAATTGACTAGTAAATTAGGTTTATAACATTAATTATTAGGCTGGGCTTTAATAAAAAGGGCTAGACTTAGGTGGACCTCACATGCTATAGTGCTTGATTTATAGGGAGTAATCCGTTAAATACTAAAATTAAAGACAAATATACACAAATAACGAAGCTGGTTTCCAGATCCATCTATCGATTTGTGATGTAAGCTTCTTTATGGAATCAAAAAATATCACTCATTAGTAAAATTATCCTAGTTACACAAAATTGATGAAAACACATCAAAACTCAAAAAAATCCAAAAACTAGGAAGAAAATGTTTAGAGCCGATCGATATTAGGCAATGAGTCGATCGGCTCTAGAATTTCCAAGTAGATTTTTTGACTTTCAGTATATTCCTTGTAAACCTAAAGCCAATTTTTACATGCACAGAAGGTGAAAAATCAATTAGAAAATGAAAGAAATAAAATGAGAACCACAGAAATCAATTGATTGATAAAAGAAACCCTAAAAACTAATATAAAACCTTAGAAATTAAAAAGTACAGTAAACAAAGATGGAAAATTAAGCGTATAACCCTATAAAACATATTTAATTACTGAATCGTAATGAAAATATAAATCTAATTATGAATCTTATACATGTAACTAATCAGATTCAAAACCCTAATTGGCAAAATTATCATATTCAAAACCCTAGTGTTCTTATTATCATATATCAAAACCCAATTAAGTAATAACATACAGAATCACAAGAGACCCTAATCTAATCATATTTATCATAATAAAATTAACACTAATCATGTTTCTAAGAAAAAATATAAAAAAGTGAAAAAAAAAACAAAGTAACCAGTTTAGGATAATGATGAATGTATGTTTGGAGGAACCCTCAGGTTGTCACCGTAGTTGGTCATTCTACAAGTCTAAGATGATCAAGATGCAGTTGAATCAAAAACTGGCTGGGAATCCAGTACTAGAGTGATGTTGAGAAAACTTCTATCCATTAAAGAAAAGGTTTCCAAAAAAGAGGGGTTCTTTCTTAAGCAGCCTTCTTTCTGTGTGACTTAGATCTTCTGCCTAATGAAGAACGATAGATATTTTTCTCTCAAGTTAGCTTATATTCTTTTCTCTTTTTCTCTTGTGTATGTTAACTCTCTTCATGTTTCTTGTTACCTCTAAGTGTCCTCCTAAAACTCTAGATATTTCTTTCTATTTATAGAGGTAGGATTTTCTAAAAGAAATGATAATCTCTATTATTTTAAAAAAAAAATAAGTTGATAAATATCCAAATTTAATTCCTTATTCATGATTATCGTCAAGATCTTCTAGAATCTGTATCTGGACGTAAAATCGTCAAGAAAAATGACGTCGAAGTGAAAAAGCCCCAATCCGCACTATGTATAGCCGATTGGCTCCACACAAGGAAAGTTTAAGAAATATTTGCATTTAGGTCCTTGAATTTGTGAAATCCTTTGTTTTCCCTCAAACTTTATTTTTCTTGACAATTGAGTCTAAATTTGTTTTTAAAAAGATAATTCCAACTGGATTAACCTCAATCTTGATCTCAGATTTGCTTGTCCTTCATCTCCCGAGACCTGAGAAGGCAGTAACTTTCATCACAAGGATTTTCGTAATTCCCTCGATATTTAAATTCGTGTTGATAGCTGCCCCCGGTTTGTAAAAATTTATAAGCATGCATGTAATTATATAAATCGAGAAAAATCATAAATATCAAGAATATGACAAAAGGATATTATGTGAGCTGTAGAAGCCACACCTCTTAAGCTCGAAGTTTGATCATTGATTCGATATGGGGACTACGCATGCTTGAACTTTGAGGACTTTGCCTGCTTAAGTTAAGGGCTTCACCTACTTGGGTTGAGGACTTCGCCTGCTATTTGGGAACCACACCCATGGAATTGGGAACCATGCCCGCTGAATTGGGAACCACGCCTATCTGATTTCATGATTGCAGAGACTTCCATCTGGCTATCTTCCATTTCAGGAAATAACTTGCTACCTCGGGTCAATTTGGTAATTTCCCACTTTCGGGTACTTAACTTAAAATTTCTTGCCACGGGGTATGTTCTAATTCATTTTGATGCTTTTTGGAAGCTAAACTGGTTTTAGGCCCCCTTAGGACTAAAGCGTAATTTTGATGGGTCAGGGACCATAATGATATTTTGATGGGTCAGGGTCCATCTTGAGGTGCCAATTAGGCTTCTATGTGTCTTCTGCTGACTTGCTCAACTTTTGGACTAAGACATAATTTTTGACTAATCGGGGACCTAAATGATATTTTTGCCCCTTTCCAGGACATATAAGTAGCCTTATATCTATACTTCATCCATTTTCCCATTTTCCTTTACTTTTCTCTCAAAAACTCTTTTTTTCATTCTTTCTGTGATTTCTTCTTCATTTCTCAACTAAATCGCACGAAATCAGTTCTGAAATGGCAAGCTCTTCCTGTAGATTTGTTGGACGTACCCTAATCGCAATGAATTAGGAGTTTTCCACTCCAATTTATCGCCAAAATGATCTTGGGCTTGTGAAGAAAGAAGAAATTCCCCTTTTAGTAAAATTGAACACCCACCGCGCATTTCTAGCCTCGGGGAGGTAATTTCTTGGCTTAGACTTTATTTCTTGCAACTTATAGACTTGATATACATGTTATTTGTCCAAAATATGCAAAAACAAATTATGAAATATCATCGAAAATGCATGTGCCCTAGCCTATAGAGCCGATCGGCTCTACACAGTCCGAATCGACCATGCACAGGCTGAATGAAGGTTTTTAAGACTTCTTTTTGCAAAAAATAACAACTAAGAGAGATATACTTACCTGTTTAGGGTCTTTTTGGATGCACATAATGTTCAATACTTGTGTATTTTGCTTTATAGGGTGATGTGTCGATCTGATTGACTAGAAATTTTTATGGTGCTCGTGAGTGGTTCGATGAGCTCCTTAGCTCAGTCTAGGCCAGGATCGAAGATACTGGCTTCCGTCGGTTCGTGGCTACACTACCATCAATCACCGAAAGGGTTCATCATACTTCTGTTTACGCCCTCCTCGAGAGGTGGATGGACACGACTCACACCTTCCGCACCCTGATTGGTGAGCTAACTTTCTCTCCTCTTTCTTTTTTGCCCATCACCAGCATCGACTTCTCCGGCACACCCGTGCCACTTGATGATGTCATCTTTAATGATTAGAGCTCCAACGTCCAAGATCGCTTTATCACTGATATGCTCGGGTTCTTATCGACGTTCAAGAACTCGCGTTGCATTACTTATCAAACCATCCTCCTCCACTACCGAGGCTTTGTTCCTTATAATGTTCGGGAGGTTGACCAGATGGCCCGAGCCTTCTTGGTGTACCTCTTTGATACGACATTGTTTAGTGACTCGGGGAACTCACTGAACTTCCACTATTTGGCCTACTCCGGGATTTGGAGGACCTCCTACAACTTGGGATTTGAGGCTCTTGCATATTTGTATCATCAGATGGACGTTACAGCCCGAGTCAGCAAGAGGATCTGCTGTTTTTGGCACGCGATCCACTTAAGTTATGCACTAACTTCTTTTCCTTAGTTTCTTTTATAAATACAGTGTATTTTAATTCTTGTTCTGTAGGTTTGGGCCCTAGAGATCGGCCTTTTGGTGGGCTCACAACCCATCTGCACCTCAGGGCTTTTCCTCAGTTGAGTTGCTGAGGCTCGAGTAGGACCATCACCTTGGAGTGGGCTCAAGTTCACGTGCACCATATGTGGATCAACAGCTTGACCTAGGACATGGTAAATACAATTCATTAGTCATGTTCATGCTTCATTTTTCATAGTTACATACCTTTTCTAATTTGTAGATTCGAGGTGATTGGCTAGGGAAGCGCTGCCAGTGGGAGCACTATATGTTGTCTGCGGGGGACCTCGAGTAGAGGAGGATCCTGCTAATTGGACTCGCCTGTCGGGCATGGTACTTGGGAGAGACGATCTATGGTTGGGAGCGAGGCCCCAGCAAACGTCGAGTTTCCTTATCTCCTCCTCTTTTTATGTTCTAGATGGCAGACCTTACCGAAGAGGAGTTAGCGGAGTGCTTGACGGGGTATGACGAGCCCGAGGATCTCACCGCCCGATCACAGTGGATGAACTATACTTCGTTCATCCCTCAATTATTTGGGGCTATGCCTTTAGGCAACGACGCCATAGCTCAGGTATTTTCTACATTTACTTAGAATTCCACTTTTGTTGTATCCTGCTTTTCTAATCATTTATTTACAGTTCATCCACCAAGCTCTTGTTGCTCGTGAACCTACTAAGGGGCATCTGCCCGACATTCTAGTGCCTTCCCACATCATAGGCTCTTTCGCTGGTGCAACCTCTGAGGCACCTCCGACGGCCACATCTGATGTGGTTCTAGGGAGTGTTTCATTCCCTCTAGATCTAATGTTCTCATATTGGATTCCATATGGTGTGATCGAGCACCAACTTGCTATGGAGCAATGCCTCCCTCTAGAGTTCACTCTGAGTACTTGCACTCATGTTAGTAACATATTTATGCAAATATAGGTTCAGAGGGATCAATTCGAGCACATACATTGGCTGGTCGGTGCTATAAGGAGGCAATTCTTTGTCCTCGGCGAGGACTGGCGGGTAAGAAAATTAATATATGCAATATGTATGTATGCATATATGCATGTATGAAATGCACTACTTAATCTCCTTTTGGATTTTCATCAGAGGGACCATTAGGGCTTGCAGGGGCAAGTGGATGATTGGCAGCGCCAAATCGACGCTCAACAACGACAAGCTGACCCTTCAGCTATCGGCCTTGCGGACCTAGAGGATGGACACCGACTCGGACGTCAAGATGGGCGGTTTGAGAGAGAACTCCAGCTTTTTGTTCTTCTCTTGCATTTTCTTCTTACCATTGTTTGTAGAACTTCTGATTTTAAAACTAGCCAAAGATTGCACCGAGAGGCCATATAACCAATTGGCTATACAAAGTGCCGATCAGCTCTGCGATTGCAGAGTCCAAATTAGATACTAATTTAAGGCCTATATATACTATGAGCCCCTCTCACTTCCTCATATGCGATTTCACACTTCAAAAGCCAAAAATTTGTCTCAAAAAACCGCCTGCAAACTCTTTTCAAAACCCTAATTGGTGAAAATCGCCATGCAACATACCAAACTTGATTATGGGTTCCTCCATTTTGCTGTCAACTTTTAGTGCCCAAGGGACCATGTCTTTAGATTCAATGGACAAGGGTTGGCCCTATGATTGAGGAATTTTCTGCTATTCTTGGAGTTCCCATGGATTCTACACATCCCATTGCCCCGCCAAAACTCAATGAGCCTTTTCTGAGCAAATTAATGGAGTTGTTCAATATGCCCCTCAACTGAGGTACTTTCCCATTCCGTTGGTGAGTATATTATCCTTACTTCGTTGATCTCTTACTGTGAGAAGAAGGAGAAGGGCACGCCTTCTTAGATTCGGATGCTGGACTTTTGTCTTTATGCCTAATTTCTACTGATTTCTGCTCAGGGAGAGGGAGATATCAGAATTCCTAGCATTATTGACTAGGTGGAGCATGGAGCAGACCCAATTCCAGTCATCTTGGCTGAAACCATCATTAGGTTATATATGTATAAAACTCATCAATGGTTTAGTGGTAGCCTTGTTCTCTTACAAGTACACAACCAAATCTCTTTTCTTTTCTTTTTATTTTCTTCCCTTAACTTTTGCCTAAGCTGCCCTTCTAGGTTTTTAACTTAGTAGGCTTTTGTCTTAACTTTTGCCTAAGCTGCTCTTTTGGGTTTTCAACTTAGCAGACTTCATTTTTGCCTAAGCTGCCCTTTCAGGTTTCCAATTTAGCTTATTTTCTTTCTTTTTTTTTTCTTCTTATTTGTAGGAGAAACTTCAAATACTGACCATCCCGAGGGATATTGATAAGTACGAGCTGAAGCATATGCAGACTCGATCTGTTGTTATCCTACAGGGTCATATGGCTGGATTTCCTAGATGAAAGGCATTCCTAACACACTCATTCGTTGGACTTGCCCTTGGTGGAGAATCAAGTATGTCATACTAATGGTGTACGACGATTGTGTACCCTTACTCGGTCTACGAGCATCCACTTTTTACACACCTTCAAGACTTTGCCGCCAGTATAGGTAGAAGCAGCAAATCTTGGAATTCCCGCTCGAATTTGAAGGCTTCCCACTCAAACAAGACTTCTTAGATAAGATTGAGAGTTTATGCACCATCGAGACATAGAGGGAAACCTTGACTTCGAGGGCAATCTGACTACCAATGACAACTTCAAAGCCTAGGTTCAGCTTCAGATTCCCACTTCTCCTGGCTTTGCTCGACTTAAAAGGACTCGAGAACTAGCTGCACTATCTAAAGATGCAGATGCAGATGTGAAGAGGAGAAGAAAATATAAATTATACTTCTTTTTCGATCTCATTTATTTTACGTAGGACTTTTAGATTTGTTTTTTCTTTCAGTTAGTGTATAAAATGATAAATAAACATACATAGTTTTTATAATAATTCTAAACAATTTTATTCATTTAGTAAAAACCCAGATGGGTACATTTAGATTTCTCACGATATAACTCCTGCCCCTTCGGCGTTGATGGTGACGATCTCGCCTTTATAAGGAAACTTTACCTTCTGATGTATTGTGAATTGACTCCTCTTACGGCATGGAATCATGGCCTTCCTAATAATAAGGCAAAAGTTATTAGGATGTCCAGAACAGTGAGCTCCACCCAGTCAACAGGACCCATCTTTACCAGTGTTGAAAGTGTTGGAAAAAACACATGCAGTAGTGCAGCGGAAGCTTTAAATATTTCACATTTCATGGAAATTAAGATTACAAGTTGTAGTTGAGGAATCAATTTGAAAAAGGAAATAACTTTTCTTTTATGAACATGAAGAACACAAAGAAAAGGACTACAACTTTTGAAGAGCATAATTCAATTCTTGATTGTTGATGATGTTTCTATTAGAGAATCAAATAGAGATTCGCAGTTGCAAATCCTCTAGTTTATCTCACACAACCAACCTCAAGCAAAGCTATTCAATTCTTAAAGATGAAAAACCCCTTCTCATCTCTCAAGTTTCCTACTATGATAACCTTGTTATAATAGTAAGTATGTCGAATTATCATTCTCTTCTTCTTATGATAATAGGAGTAAGAAACTCTCTTATATAGTGTTAAGGATTCATAATCCTTAATACAGTTGTACAAACACATGTCATTACAAAACTCTTTTATGATGACACGTGTCAAGCAGTATCAACACATGTCATCATAAAACACTTTTGTGATGACACGTGTTAAGTTATACTGATACTATATGTCAAGTTGCTTTCTTAACACATGTCATCATAAAACCCTTTTAGTGATGACACGTGTCAAGCTGCTTTCTTAACACATGTCATCATAAAATCCTTTTGGTGATGACATGTGTCAAGCCGTTTTCCTAACACATGTCATCATAAACCCTTACATGATGAAACGTGTCAAGCTACTTTCATGACATGTGTTATCATAAAACCCTTTTTGTGATGACACGTGTCAACCTACACCTAAGGCAGTGAACCTACCGATGCAGCCTAGCACTAGTGAGTATCAAGGTCGTATCCCTGGAGATCGGGTGAACCTAGAGTTACTACTGCTTGCTATGTTATCTAGTCTGAAATAGGGTGTGAAAGTTCTAACATACCAGCTAATGGTTATGAGTGCAATTAAGTAAATGAAGGACAACAATGGACAATTAAAAGACAATCGTAAAGAGAGAAATAAATCCAAAAGGGAGCCTAAGTGATGGAATTCTAAAGATGAATTTTATGGATTGCCGATCTTGCTTACCCGCGCCTAAATCCCGAATTGAACCTGCCTCTCTCGCCATCGGATTCCTAAACTTGCACTAACCTAATGGAATCTCTTCCTATCGGATTACACAAATTAGCATTAAGTATGATTTAAGACTATTAAGAGTTGTTAGTTCTTAATCCCGTGAGTAAATCAACCTCATCTCTAAGTGTTAACTACCGGTCCTTACTATTCAAAATCCAGTTGTAACAAGCATTTCTCAATGTCAAGAAACAACCTAATAAACAATTAATCCAACGTCTCAAATTAACCGCATCAAAATTTTATTCACCGAATAGCAAGAAGATTGCAAGAATGACAATTATAAAAACTAACAATTAAGCATAATCCATCAACAAAGGTGAACCCTAATGGATTCAAAAGATCTAGGCCGCTCATGTTCATAGTCAAAGCAATTAAAGAACAAAATAAGGAAAAACAAATTAAAGGTATGTACACCCTTCTCTTTCAAGCTGAATGAGAAACCCTAAATTTGCAAATTCAAAATCTCAAACCCTAGTTGCCTCTTGAATGCTTCCCAAAGTTTGTCTTGATCTTCAATTCGATGTTGGAATAAGTGGAATCCCCCTTCAATTGATGAAAATTGATCTCTCCAGTCTACAATTGAGGTATAGGAAATATTTGATTAAGTGTGTGTCTTGGAATTGAGTCCAAAAATCGTCCTCTTCAATTAGAATTCAAAATCGCCTATATAGTTGATTCAGCACGGCCGGAGTCCAGTCATGATGATCTGGACCCGAGTCCAGTCGTGATGATTCAAAGACACCGAGTCCAGTCAGGCCGAATCGGTGGAGTCTCATTGTCGAGCCACCAGTGCCGTGCCAAGCCGTCTTGACTCCTTCCAGACGGTGCCCAGGCGGCCGATCCACCACAGTGGCTGAGGCCGTGGTGGCTACGGAAGTCGTGCTGAAATGGCACAATTGGGGATAGCCTCTTGATAATTCAGCACGGCCAGAGTCCAAGCTGTGCTCAACCCTCGGGGTGCTTGTTCTCGCCCAATTTGATGGATTTTGCTCCGTAATCACACGTATTTCCCTCGATTACTGATGGTGTCCTTCGAAAATGACCTGAAATGAAAAGGGAAACAAAAGACAGGTGATTCTAGCATAAAACGGGATAATCATGCATAAAAATGTGAACAATCGGGCATGAAAACATGTGTAGTATGATGCTTATCAAATTACCCCATGCTTAAACTTTTGCTTGTCCTCAAGCAATTTACAACTCACTCCTCAAAAGATATCAAATAACTCAATCAACTGCATTGCAGGAGGTTAGCTCAAAATAAATTTCAAAACTCCGTAATGATTTTTCCCAAAATCCCCAAATCACTAAATCCTTAAGAGAAAGAGCAAACTTAATAAAGTTGCTAAAGTTAAAATGATAAACCATCTAAATTAAGAAATTGAGAATCATGCCTCACAAGATATCACTCAAAACACACAAGTGTATATAGGTGAAAGAAGATCGCCAAGCTCTCAACGCAAAAATACAGAAAAAGTGCTTACCATAGGCTTGCTTATGGATTCAATCTCCACTACTACGAAATAATCAATAATCATGATCAAAGGGTCTTGAGCCAGGTTGTAATGGGGTTAAGGTAAGGTACGTATAAATATGGAAAGTAGGCTACAAGTTGCTGGAAGTTAAGCAAGTAATGCAAGAAAGTAATGAAGGATCAAGTGTTGTACCAAAATGAACACTAAGTTGCTCTAAAAATAAGATGATGCTCGAAATGAACTAAATTAATACTTTCTACTTTTTTTTTTTTTTTTTATAAATAAATATATATACTATGTATATATATTACAACAGCTTATATAAGAGTTGTTGGTTATTGACACATACAATAATTGAAGGGAGCATCTATGAAAAATCTAGCAACTTAGTGAAATATATGAATGTAGATTGATCCAAAGTAAAATATAGCATAACTTATATAATTTCCAGCAACAATGATAGAAAGAATGGTCAAATGAATAGAAGTGATAAGATGAGTGTCACTGTTATTATTATCACGAAAGGAATGGCTAAGGCTCAAAATTGGTTCACTAAGGGAAAAATAGGGTTAGGCTTTTTGGCCAAATTGTGTAAATCCTAAGTGCCCAAATCATCTCACGATTATTGACAATTCATGTAATTTCAACAGATATCGTAAAGCAAGTTCTAGAAACAGAGATTCTGTAAAATGCTCACTAATGAAAGAAAAGGGAGCATAATAGTGATGCACCAATTGGCTCAAAATCTCACCATTTGAGTGATTTAAAATTGCATGAATTCTCAACCCAAAGTTTAAAGTCACCAATCACAATAATAAGCAGCAATATTAATAAAGTGTTCTATATCTACGATAAAGTAATATGGAAGAATTAAGGAAAATACCGGTTTTACCTCGGCCGGATTGTAGTTGAGAGATTTATTCATTGCCTTCTTCCGAACAAGGTTCGATAAAAGCTATAAGGGAATCCATTCAAAGGAGAAAAAAAGTCATCAACTACTTAATTAAAACAAAACTCAAGATAGGCACAACATCGGTAGGTCCCTACCCCACATTTTAGTATAACACCGTCCACAAGTGTTAGAGATTTAGACTCGAGGAAGCATATGATTCACACATTATGGTTATGGAAGATCATGCGATTTTTTTTCCTTTTTTTTTTTTTTAATTAAAAAGGCATAGTGTTCTACTTAACATAAACAAACAAGTGCAAGGAAATAACATAAAAGTAAACAAGCTACAAGCAAGAAAGTAAAAGGAGATAACAAAATGAAAGAAAATAAATAAAAAATAAAATAAAATAAAATAAAGAAAAAGGATGGAGGAAAAATATCACAAATTTTTTCTTTCCGCTAGAGTCTCACGACGGTATCCTCACCGGTTGGATCTCACTGGAAGTTGGGGGTGGAAATTTGCCGAGGGAGGTTATGGTGGATCGTGGTCTGTGAAGCATGTCGCCAAATTGAACTCCATATCATCAATGAGCCGTTGATTTTGTGCTCCGACCTCTTGCATCTTTTGAATCGCACTACTATGAAGTCTGTCCGGGTGGCCTGTCTTTCTAAACCACTCAGAACTGCTGAAGTGTAATCGCTCAAACCGCCTAACTGCGGCCTTCGCTTTCTTCTGAAACCGCACAAACTCGCATTATCACGTCATTGGGCCAGAGATCGACTCGATCTGACGGCCACCAAAGCACCGATCCGACGCCGATGGCTCTACCGAATGAGAGGATGAGGCTCCGGGATGAAGGCATAAACACTCTAGTACGGGTTAGGAATCCTAACATCCGGAATCCCAACCGACGGATGTCGGCTCCTCTACCACCGCCTCTAGCTTCCCCGACTATTGTGCTCACGAGCCTATATTCAATACCATGTGGATGTCTAGTGGCCGTGATCATCTGCATGTTGATCATTTGTCCGATCCCTAGTGGTGTCATGTCACCAATATTTGAAAGCTCCGATGCATACCGTCCAATACATCTAGTCTCTTAGCTAACCTAGTCACATACGGACCAAACAACAATGCATCTTCTTCCGGGCGCCTACTATAAATGAACGGACTTGGTGAGCCAATAAATATCCCAAGTCTAGCTTCTTCCGATGTTGCATAGCCCGAGAATAAAGACATCGGCCCGTGGATCGCCTAAACTGCCCCCTACCGAATGGTGTAAGCTAGTAGGGTATGAATGTAGCGGAGATGGTCCCAGAGGCTAGATGCCTTAGACCTGCTTGGGTAGTATGTTTCCGGCCTCATTACCAATGAATCCCACATGGCGTCATATGAAATTGGGTGGATGTAGAGACAACCCTGATACTCCTCCCCCGAGATTTCTTGTTCAGTCCATAATCCCAAATGCATTCCAAATTGTGGGACCGACATCGAGAACTCCCTTCCCCCAAGCCTAAAATAAATTGCATCAGTCGATGCCACCAGGATCCGCTGTCGCAGGAAGAAGGTGCCGAGGAACTCGATCGAAGCTCACGGTAGGTTGTCTCAATGATGTCAAAGAATCTCGCATATGGCGAGTCTCGATCACAGGTGTGCACATCTTGAGCCAATCCCACTCTCTCTAGGGATGTGAAGTCTATGCAACGGCCCACCATCACTTGCTTCCATCTCATGACTTGGAATCTACTTTCATTGTCTGCATTAGGGAATGTCCACAATGGATGACGGCCAGGTGTGGATGGATTCACAGTAGTGCTCTCCGAGGCCTGACTATTTGGTGTGGTGGTGGAGGTGGAAGTGCCGGTGCCGGTTCGTGCCGTGGAGGAAGACGTTCCTTCACCACGCGATCGCTTACCGGTAGCGACGCTTCAGTTTGCTTTCTCACGAGATTTATCGCGGTCCGTCATATCACCTAATGCAACGAATTATTAGTTTTTGTAAAAATTCAAGTTAATGAAAGAAATAATCTCTGAATCAACGTATAATGATTATACTTGACTAACCCAAACTTTTATAAACTAATAAACCGATATATATCAATCTAATTTATCATGAACCGAAGAATTGCAATTTAAATCTAAACATTATTCATGCTTTGCATCTTTGTAGGCACATTTTATTTCCACCAAAACCCCACACTTATCAATTTCATAACCAACTACACCACAAACACAACAACTAATGTAGATTAACCTAACCAAGGTCATATAGTTACAATAAAGAGCCACCAAAATATCCTAGCATGTCCTAACAAAAGTATATGTCTAAAATAGAAGTGAAATCATAATAATAAAAAAAATATAATGCAACAAATGAAGGGACTTACCTGAGTTCGCTTAGGAAAGTGAGAAGGGTGAGATAGGGGTATAAGAACAACACCTTTGAGCTAAGAAAAACAAAAGGGAAGCAAAATTTTCAGAGGCCTCCACTTTATAGGCACGCCAAAGATGGGTAGGTAAGGTCAGGTTGATCAAGACGGCCAGACTCACCAACGTCGATCCTTTAGCCTTCTTTGGATGCTCCTTGGCACGGGCATTGGCACGGTCGTGCTTCCCAAAGACGGCTAGGGTTGTGTCCCGTACGCTTCGGCCGTGACAATTACTCTTTATCCTTCAACACGGTCTTGACTCGTCAGTTTCATCAAGACGGCCCGTGATATGCCCGTGAATGGCCACGGAAACCGTGGTGAAACGGAGTGTTTCTAGGCTTGCCTTTTGCCGACTCGAGTCGCCTTGCCCCCATACCTATAATTAACACATATGCATGTAATTAGATCATTAAACAAGTAGATATGGTCAAACAGAAGAGTTTGTCCTCTTCGATTCTATAAGTCCGAAAAATTAAAATTAACCTAATTATTTTTAAGCAACTATAATAAAGTCAAATGAAAAATGAAACAATCACAACTAATTAAAAACATGAAAGTATAATCCAAGTCGAATGTGCAGAAGTGCTTATTTGCAGAGTCTTAAGCGTGACTCATTCGGATCACCCTTTCTATGCATACAAAGCCAGGTCAACTCGTTGCTCACTATCCAACGAGTTATAATGATATCGCTTTAGCCGATGGCCGTTCACTTTGAAGTTCCCCTTCTCTAGATGATGCAACTCTACCACTCCATATGGAAAGACTTGTCCGATCTGAAATGGTCCAGACCAACGAGTCTGTAGCTTTCTGGGAAACAGACGAAGGCGAGAGTTGTAAAGCAACACTCGATCCCCAACCTGAAATTCCTTAGGCTCACGAATCCTTTGATCATGCCATTTCTTAGTCCTTGCTTTGTAAGTTGAGGAGTTTTCGACACTACCGGGCGCCACTCATCTAGCTCACTCACCGCCATTGTCGCTCCTTACATGCGAATCAATATCAAAGTTACAAGTTCTAAGGGCCCAAAGTGCCCTATGCTCTAACTCAATGTGCAAATGACATGACTTTCCATAAACAAGGCGATAGGGATGAAACCTATAGATGTCCTAAAAGCAGTCCTAAACGCACATAATGCATCATCTAACTTAAGAGTCCAGTCCTTCCTACTGGTACTAACGGTTCTCTCTAAAATACGTTTAATACCCTATTAGTTACCTCAACCTGCCCACTAGTCTAGGGGTGATAGAAAGTAGAGAACCGATGAGTAACTCTGTACCGCTTAAGTACTTTCTCTAATTGGGTGTTGCAGAAATGTGTTCCTCTATCACTAATAAGCACCCTAGGTATGCCAAACCTAGCAAACAATCGCTTAAGGAACCTGCAGACAACCCTAGCATCATCAGTGGCTACACCGAGCTTCTGTGCCACTTAGAGAAATATTCAACAGCAACCAGAATGTACTTATTACCATACGAAGAGGGAAAAGGTCCCATGAAGTCGATGCCCCAGACATCAAAAATCTCAACGACTTGCACACTGGTTTGGGGCATCTCATCACGAGAAGAGATATTACTTGCAACAAGCAAGGTCACAAACCTTAACAAATTTCCGTGCATCTTGGAAGAGCGTAGGCCAATAGAATCCCGCCTCTAGCATCTTCCTCGCAGATGGTTTGCTTGATGACCTCCAATGGGTCCCTCATGGCATTGCTTCAATATTTGGAGAGTCTCCTCGCCATATACACAACGGCGAATCACCCGATCTGCACATACTTTAAACAAAAGGGATCTTCCAAAATATAGTATTTCAAATCAAGAATTTCTTCTCTTGATACACGTCATACCCTTTGGTAGAACCCTAGCAACCAAATAGTTAGCATAATTAGAAAACCAGGGAGTATCAGTGTATACCTGAGTGACATACAAATGTTCTTCTGGAAATCGATCATCTATAGTCGTCTCATCAAGTGCATCTAAGTGAGGATTTTCCAATCTCGATAAATGGTCCGCCCGATTCTCCGTGCCTTCTTATCCTTGATCTCGACGTCAAATTCTGTAGAATAAAAGAATCCACCAAATCAATCTCGGTTTCGCATCATTTTTCGTGAATAAGTACCTCAATGCCGAGTGGTCCGTGAAGACAATGGTTTTGGAGAGAACGAGGTATGATCTAAACTTGTCGAAGGCGTAAACAACCGCCAATAACTCCTTCTCCTGTGGTGGTGTAGTGTTCCTGGCCCCGCCAAGGTCTTGCTAGCGTAGTAAATGGGTTGAAACTTCTTTTCAATCCTCCTGTCCAAGCATGTACCCAATTGCATAATCACTAGCATCGCACATCGCTTCAGTAAGGCCCCCAATCGGGAGAAACCATGATTGGGGCTGTAGTTAAGTTTCTTAAGTAACTCAAAAGCTGCCACGCATGCATCATCAAAAATAAAAGGTACATCCTTAACTAACAATTGAGTGAGGGGCCTAGCAATCTTAGAAAAATCTCTAATAAATCTCCTATAAAACCCTGCATGGCCTAGAATACTCCTAACAGCCTTAACAGAACTAGGAGGAGGTAGCTTAGATATTACTTCTACCTTAGCTCTATCCACCTCCATCCCAGCCTAAGAGATCTTATGCCCTAAAACAATCCCCTCTCTCACTATGAAATGACATTTTTCCCAGTTTAGTACCAAGTTAGCCTCAATACATCTAGCTAACATGCGCTCAAGGTTTGCCAAACAAAGAGAGAAAGAATTACCAAAAATAGAGAAGTCATCCATAAATACCTCCATAGACTCCTCAATCATGTCCTCAAAAATAGCCATCATGCACCGCTGAAATGTAGCCGGTGCATTGCACAGTCCGAATGGCATCCGTCTATAAGCAAACGTCCCATAAGGGCGGTGTGAAGGTAGTCTTCTCTTGGTCCTCGGTGCAATAGAATCTGAAAGTAACTGAAAAGCCATCAAGAAAACAATAAAACATGTGACTGCTAAACGTTCAATCATCCCGATCAATGAAAGGAAGAGGAAAGTGGTCCTTCCGAGTTGCATCATTAAGCCTACCAGAATCAATGCAAACTCGAAAGCCTGCTACCGTCCGAGTCGGGATCACCATCCTTCTCATTCCTTACCACTGTGATGCCTCCTTTCTTGGGTACAACCCGCATGGGACTAACCCACGAACCATCGGAAATGGGATATATCAAACCTGCATCAAGAAGTTTAATTACCTCCTTCTTTACCACTTCTTTCATGTTCGGATTGAGTCGTCTTTGAGGGCCGAACGACCGTACCGAAACGCCCCCCAATGAAATCTTATGAGAGCGAAACTTGGATTTATGCCCGGGATATCGGCTATATTGAAAGCAAAGGCCTTCTTGTACTTCCTTAGAACTTCCAACAAAGCATGGCTTGTTCTTCAGGAGTTAGATCGGGCCGCTATGATTACCGGTAAGCGCTTCTCTTCATCCAGGAAGGCATAAACCAAGTGGCTCGGTAACTTCTTCGATTCTAAACTGGTGGGTCCTCGAATGAAGTCTTTACTTTCCGCACTTTGGACTGTCAAGAAAAGATAGGATCGGGCTTGACAAGCTCGGCTCGGAAGCCAATAAAACAGCGAGTTGCTCCAACACTTGCTCGTTGGACAACTCCTCCTCATCCTCAGCTAATGCTACTTGCAAAGGGTCAGAACATAAAATTTCTTGTAAATAGGACTCAACCACATCATCAATCACATCAATAGAATATACAGTATTATCATAGTCTAGTGATTGTCTCATGGAAGTGGCCAGGTCAAAGGTAATGATCTCATCATTAACTTTAAGCTTAAGCTTTCCATTGCTTACATCGATAACAGCCCTTGATGTAGCTAGGAAAGGCCTACCCAGGATAAGAGGCACAGTGCTATCACCCTCCATATCCATTACCATAAAATCTACAGGAAAGATAAATTTATCTACCTTTACAAGTACATCTTCAACAATACCTCTAGGAATTTTAACAGTCCTATCTGCTAATTGAACACTCATCCTAGTAGGCTTTGGCTCATGCAACCCTAATTTGGCAAATAAACTAGTGGGCATTAAGTTAATACTGGCTCCTAAATCAGCCAATGCACCACTAATTGATAAATCACCAATCATACAAGGGATAGTAAAACTCCCTGGAGAATAGCTGAACACTCCTCATTAAGCACCACCTGACCAAGATCCTCCAACTTCCTCTTGTTGCTCAAAATCTCCTTTAAGAACTTGGCGTATTTCGACCGTGAAATTGCCTCAACAAAAGGTAAGTTAATTTTCACCGCTTAAATAAGTCAAGAAACTTACATCAGATTGCTTGTCCACCATATCCCGCCTCAACCTTGTAGGATATGGTACCGGGGCCGATGCTCCCGCATGCAGGGCTCTTTTGCCCTGTCTTCTTTCTTTCTCTCATTCTCTACCATCTCAAGGTCCGGTCCTTCCTTACCGGCTCGACTGCATGATTGTATTATCCTTATCGTACTAAAGGCGAAGAACCGGTCAAATTCTTACCCGAACGCAAGGTGATAGCTTTGCAATGCTCCCTGCGGGTTTGACTCAGTAGTGCTAGGGAGCGATCCTCAAGGTCTCTCTCGAAAGCATCTTAGAAATTTGGCCAATTTGAGTCTCCAAGTTCGAATCGAGGCCTGCCGATTCCTAAGTGCACTATCGGTCTACTGGAATCTTGTTTCGTAGATGTCACAAACTTCATCATGAGCTCCTCTAAATTTGACTTCTTTTCTTGGGAGGAGGAGCTTGTGCAGCCTAGCCGGTTGTCATTGGTACGATGAAGTCTTTGAAACTCGCGACTCGGCATTATTGTTCCTCCAACTGAAATTGGGGTGATTGCGCCATCCAGGGTTGTATGTATTGTCGTAGGGGTTATTCTCACCGCTCTTGGGGCATTCCCCATATAATCAACTGTTCAACATCGGAAGATATAGTAGAATTAGATGGAAAACTAATAGAAGATGAAGCAAACATACCTCCCGCAGATGTCAGACCGAATGCAGGCCACCACAAAACTCGCAGCCCAACGTCACGCGTGAACCCAAGATCCTGAGTTGGTCGATCTTCTTGGCTAGAAGCTCCACTTGAGCTCGCCAAGGCCGCTGTAGAGTCCACTTGGTTGACCACTACTTGTCTTCCTGGTCGGCTCCTAGAGGATTGCCAACGATAGTTGTTCATGGCCATTTCCTCTATCAAGTTCGAGCTTGCTCGGGCGCCCATCGCTTAGCGCCCTGCACCGGCATCCACCATCTCTGCCTTCGCGAGGTTCAACCCCGTATAGAAGGTCCGAACTCGCATCCACACCGGCAATCCGTGATGTGGGCAGCATCTCAAAAGATCTTTAAATCTCTCCCATGCATCGACATGCTTTCATCATCAAACTGCACAAAAGAAGATATGTCATTTCTAAGTTTAGCGGTTTTAGCGAGAGGAAAATACTTATATAAAAATTTTTCGCCTTCCAAGTAGTGATCATGGGAAGACATTGCAACCATCTCTTTGCTCTATCCCTCAAGGAAAATGGAAACAATCTCGGTACCGAATGGCATCACCGGTTGTTCCATTTATTTTGAATGTGTCACAAATCTCCAAAAAGTTGGAGATATGTGCATTGGGATCCACGTTGGGCAATCCTCCAAACTGCACGCTTTGTTGGATCATCCGGATAACATTGGCCTTTATCTCAAAATTGTTGGTCAGCTAGCAGTCCGACTATACTAGTTTTCGTCCCATCCAAAGATGGTCGAGCAAACTCGTACATCGTCCTCCGATCGTCATTCGTGGGGGTCATGGTTTTCCATCGTGTCTAGTCTATCCACAGGTACCTCAACCTCAATCTCCTCCTCTTTTAATTGCAACCTCTTCCTTAAGAGTCCGAGGGATCGTTCGGATCGGGATAGAGGCTCTATAAGATTCGAGTTTGAGCTCCCCGGTCATAAACTACCCCAAACCGAAAATCCACACAACCACCGATCAACAAAAATAATATAATAATAAATAATAATAAAATTAAAGAATAAATGAATAAAACAAATAATGACTAAATTAACACAAAAACAATTCACTCTAGTTCACTGTTACCACGACAGCGGCGCCAAAACTTGATGGGCTCTTTATGCAACCTACACCTAAGGCAAGGTGAACCTACCGATGCAGCCCTAGCACTAGTGAGTATCAAGGTCGTATCCCCGGAGATCGGGTGAACCTAGAGTTACTACCTTGCTATGTTATCTAGTCCGAAATAGGGTGTGAAAGTTCTAACATACCGGTAATGGTTATGAGTGCAATTAAGTAAATGAAGGACAACAATGGACAATTAAAAGACAATCGTAAAGAGAGAAATAAATCCAAAAGGGAGCTTAAGTGATGGAATTCTAAAGATGAATTTTATGGATTGCCGATCTTGCTTACCCGTGCCTAAATCCGAATTGAATCCCTGCCTCTCTACTTCTGGATTCCTAAACTGCACTAACCTAATGGAATCTCTTCCTATCGGATTACTACAAATTAGCATTAAGTATGATTTAAGACTATTAAGAGTTGTTAGTTCTTAATCCCGTGAGTAAATCAACCTCATCTCTAAGTGTTAACTACCGGTCCTTACTATTCAAAATCCAGTTGTAACAAGCATTTCTCAATGTCAAGAAACAACCTAATAAACAATTAATCCAACGTCTCAAATTAACTGCATCAAAATTTTATTACTGAATAGCAAGAAGATTGCAAGAATGACAATTATAAAAAACTAACAATTAAGCATAATCCATCAACAAAGGTGAACCCTAATGGATTCAAAAGATCTAGCTGCTCATGTTCATAATCAAAGCAATTAAAGAACAAAATAAGGAAAAACAAATTAAAGGTATGTACACCCTTCTCTTTCAAGCTGAATGAGAAACCCTAAATTTGCAAATTCAAAATCTCAAACCCTAGTTGCCTCTTGAATGCTTCCCAAAGTTTGTCTTGATCTTCAATTCGATGTTGGAAAAAGTGGAATCCCCCATTCAATTGATGAAAATTGATCTCTCCAGGTCTACAATTGAGGTATAGGAAATATTTGATTAAGTGTGTGTCTTGGAATTGAGTCCAAAAATCGTCCTCTTCAATTAGAATTCAAAATCGCCTATATAGTTGATTCAAGACGTACGAGTCCAGTCAGGCCAACTGTGGAGTCTCACAGCTAAGCCACCACAGTCGCGGCCTGCCGGCCGACCTTCCAGACGGCCCAAGGTGGCCGATCCACCAGTGTCGGAGGCCGTGGTGGCTACCAAGTCGTACTGAAATGGCACAATTGGGGATAGCCTCGATAATTCAGCACGGAAGTCCAGCCGTGCTCAACCCTCGGGGTGCTTGTTCTCGCCCAATTTGATGGATTTTGCTCCGTAATCACACGTGATTTCCCTCGACATTCGATGGTGTCCTTCGAAATGACTCAAACGAAAAGGGAAACAAAAGACAGGTGATTCTAGCATAAAACAGGATAATCATGCATAAAAATGTGAACAATCGGGCATGAGAACATGTGTAGTATGATGCTTATCACATGTGTTATCATAAAACCCTTTTTATGATGACACGTGTCAAGCTATTGTACAAATACATGTCCTCTTTTATGATGACATGTGTCAAGCTCCTTCAATATATAACACTTATATATTATACATTATCATTAGTTAGACAATTACGGACTTTAACTTCAAAAGATGCTAGTGTACTTACTCGAGGTACAAGTCAAGTCAATCGTCGTGCTTGAGTTGATTTTAACGTGTGTGACTTTCTAGGTTCATTATTAATTGGCAATGGGGATTTAATATTAAACTCTTTAATATTAATTAAAACACTTTAATCAACTAAGGGAATAATTAAATAATTGTCCCTCAATCATTCATATAAATTATAAGTGACGTCCTAATTACCTAGTTAATAATAAAGGCATTGATCATCCATGAACCCTTTATTTATGATTACCGTGTAATTGAATCCTTCCATTGAATAATATCCCGATCAAGTGAGGATCATGGAATAGTCAAATCCACTAACTTGATTCTATGACCAAATCTAGGATACATCCCGACTAAATATGATTAATGCGAAAACCCCTTTTTCCATTAATCATAATTACGTCTGCCAAGGATTTCTTATTCAAGATGTTATCGAATCGCATAGGATATTCTCCTTGTTTACTCAAGGCAATAGATTCATTATTGATGAACACTTGCTTTCATGCATATGCAACTAGAGCCACTATCTGCAAGTTCCTATTCTGGGTATGAACGGATACCTAAAGCATAAGCAAATTCCAATTACATATTCATGAGACAACTCTATCACCTCACGTTTGAGGATTAGTTACACCATCATTACTTAATAATGAATCTGTGACTTAAGTAAATCATCCATGTGATTCATTATTCCTTCAAGTCATGTTCAGTCCACTTGTCTCACAAGTGACTCATAATGATTAAGTTAGTAACTCATACTAAATGCCATGAGACTCACCATCCTATATATTAGTATCTCATACTAATCATAGGGTTAAACGCATTATGTTAGTCTTTCGGATTAAAAATGTCTAATATTTAATCCTACAACTAAGAACTATTTTATAATATTTATTCTACAGATCATATGTCACTCATATTCTCAACTCTTGAGAATGGAGTCTTTAATAAATATTATTGGACTCATTCAATAATTATATTACTATAAAAATGAATGATAGACAAACTGCCATTAATAAAATGGTATTCATTACATAATAATATCATAATGTATGAACCGAAAAACAAAAGTCCAATTGGCTTTTAGGACACACATCTAACAATCTCCCACTTATACTAAAGCTAATCGGGACAGTATATGAAACCCATCTTCTCAAGATGGCGATCCAATTATTTGTGCATCATAGCTTTGGTAAAGGGATCAGCTACATTATGTTATGATTCTATTCTTTGCATGCCTACATCGCCTCTACTAATGATTTCACGTATAATATGGAAGCATCTTACGATATTTTTGGATTTCTGATGAGACCTAGGTTCCTTGGCTTGTGCAATAGCCCCATTGTTGTCATAAAAGAGAGGTATTGTTGACTCGATGATTGGAACCACTCCAAGTTCTATCACAAACTTTTTAATCCAAACCGCTTCCTTTGCTGCATCAGATGAAGCAACATACTCGGCCTCTGTAGTGGAGTCTGTAGTAATATCTTGTTTGGAACTTTTCTAACTTACTGCTCCTTCATTACATATAAATACAAATCCTGAGATAGACTTTCTATCATCCACATCTGATTGAAAATCAGAATCCGTATAACTATGAAAATTTAATTCTCCTCCACCATATGTCAAGAATACATTTTTAGTCCTTCACCAAGTACTTAAAGATATTCTTGACCACTGCCCAATGCTCCTTACCTGGGTTAGACTGAAACCTGCTAGTCACACCGACAACATAAGTAATATCTAACCTAGTATATAACATATAATATATTAAACTTCCAATTGCTGAAGCATATGGAATCCTAGCCACTTGTTCTCTTTCACTATATGTCTTTAGAGACATATTCTTTAAAAGATGAATACCATGCCTAAAAGGTAACAATCCTCTCTTTAAATCAAGCATGTTGAATTTCTTCAACACCTTGTCTAAGTAAAGACCTTGGGAAAGGCCTATAGTCCTTTTCGATCTATCTCTATAGATACAAATTCCCAGAATATAGATTGCTTCACCTAAGTCTTTCATGGAGAAAATCTTTGACAACCATACTTTTGTGGAAGTCAACATGCCTATATCATTTTTGAGCAACAATAAGTCATCTACATAAAGTACAAGAAAAGTGATAGCATTCCCACTAAACTTCTTGTACACACATGGTTCATCCACATTTCTTTATGAAACCAAACAATTTGATTACATCATCAAAATGGATGTTTCAACTCCTCGAAGCTTGCTTAAGACCATGAATGGACATCTTAAGCTTGCATACTTGATTATGAGTATGTTGGATTCAAAACCCTTAGGTTGGTCCATATAGATATCCTCCTTAATGTATCCATTAAGGAAGGCTGTTTTGACATCCATTTGCCAAATCTTATAATCATAGTGTGCAACAATGCTTAATAAAATCCTAATGGATTTAAACATGGCTACATGCAAGAAAGTTTCCTCATACAAGATCCCAAGGAATCTTTCTCATCCATTTTCCAAAACTACAACAATGCACCACCCCTAAACCAAGTGTGTATGATCACCCTTGACTTCAGTGCAGAGGAGATCATGAACTCTTTCCAAGACATATCCCAACTCGAGCTAGAGCCAAATATCCCACAAAGAACCTTCCCGAGTTGGGGGCACCATTATTCGTAGTGTTCCAACATCTAAAATGGAGCGGGAAACTCAACCCCAATTACCAAAAATCAGTCCTCACCCTCACAATGGCTAATATTATGAGTATCACCAGACTTTCAAGCATATGACAGATCAGTGTAACGTCTCAAACATGAGATTCAAGACTTAATAGACTGTGGAAAATGGCAAGTTGAGCAACTTTCTCTGTATGAATATAAAGACCTACTAGGACAACCCTCGGGCAAATTTAACTTCAAAGTTTAATATTCAAGGCCTCTTTTAGCTAACATTCGGATTGAGGATATTATGCCGAGTGGTTGTCGATCCTATGCTGTTGGGCCATGATCTAGCACTGGCAATCATCTAACTGCCCTTGCATACTCTCGTGATCCCTCTGAAGAAAATCCAAAAGGAGTCTAGTTAGTATATTTCATACATGCATACACTTTGCATTTCCTAATTTATTCTTACCCGCCAGTCCTCGCCGAGGATGAAGAACTGCCTCCTTGTAGCCCCGACCAGTCGATGTACGTGCTTAAACTGATCTCTCTAAACCTGTGTGATTATTTGTATATGTTACTAACATTTCAAGAAAGAAAAGATGCAAAGAATCAAAAGGGAATACAAGTTACGTGCGTGCAAGTACTCAGAGTGAACTCTGGAGAAAGGCAGTGCTCCATGGCAAGCTGATGCTCTATGGCACTGGCGGGACTCTAGTACTAAATCATCAGATCCGGGAGAAATGCGACACTCCCAGGCACCACATATAACATTACTATAAGAGGTGCCTAAGATGCAGCACCCGCGAAGGAGCCCGAGACATATGAAGGTCTGGAATAGCAAGTAGACCGTCCCTCTATCGGCTCAAGAGCTGGGAGTGCATGGAGGATTAACTATGGCAAGGTAGCTAAATAAGTAACCAAGTGAAGTAAAGAAAATGAAAACCTAAGCAAAGTCAAGAACAAACTTGAGCCATGATGTCATCAATGAGAGGCATAGGCCTTGGTAGTTGAGGGATGAAGGAGGTGTAGTATATTCTCCGGGACCAGATGGTGAGGTCCTTGAAGTCGTCGAATCCCTCCAAACTCCTAGCCACCTCCTCGCTGACAAGGTCAGCTATCCAAAACATAAAAAGAGGGGAAGATAAGGGAACTCGATGCCTGCTAGGCCCCCTCTCCCAGCCATGAAACCTCTCACCTAGGAACCAGGCCCGACAAGTGCGCCCGACCAAGAGAACTCTCCTATGATCAAGGTCCACGGCGGAGAACATGTAGCGGTCCCAGTGACAGCGCTCTCCTAACCAATTGCTACGAGTCTACAAGTTACAAAGGTAAGTAACTAAGACTTTTAAAACACGGATATAACTAATAAATTTTCTTTTTTTCACTTTATCCTAGGTTAGGAATTGATCCATATGCAATGCACATGACCTGCGCCCACTCCAAAGGGACGCTCATGCTCGAGCCCTAACTACTCAAGCCTAGGAAGGCTCGAGAAGTGCTGATAGGCTGTGAGCCCAACAGAAGGCCAATCTCCAAGGCCCAAACCTGTAAATCAAGAGTCAGTAACTACTATGTAAATACAAGAAAGTTTAAAAAGGAGAAGTTAGAGTGGATAAAACAGTATGTCATCTAATAGTATAGGTAGGCAAGAGCTGCAGATCCTCAATTGTAAGAGAAGACCTGGTCCAAATCTCATAAAGGGGCCAAGTAATGAAGTTTAATGAGTTCCCTGAGTCACCAAACAAAGTAGTCCCGAAAAGGTACACCAAAAGGCCAGAGCCATATGATCCACCTCACGTGCATTCCGAGGCACGAAGCCTGATGAGCTACTTATGCAACCTACACTTAAGGCAGTGAACCTATCGATGTGGTCTAGCACTAGTGAGTATCAAGGTCATATCCCTGAAGATCGGGTAAACCTAAAGTTACTACTGTTCGTTATGTTATTTAATCTGAAATAAGGTGTGAGAAGTCTAAATTAATTAACCAATGCTTATGAATGTAAATAAAGGAACAACGACAACTGAAAATCAACAAAAAACAACCGTAACAAAGAAGCAAACCCAAAGGGACCTAAGTGATGGAATTCTAAAGTTAATTTTATAAACTGCCAATCTTGCTACCCGTGCCTAAATCCTGAATTAAACTCCGCTCCCCTCTCGAGCTCACTGAGTTCCTAAATCTGCACTAACCTAATGGAATCTCTTCCTATTAGATTATTACAGATTAGCATTAAGCGTGATTTAGAACTATTAAGAGTTGTTAATTCTTAATCCAGCGAGTGAATTAACCTTATCTGTAAGTGTTAATTACCAGTTCTTACTATTTAATTTCCAGTTGTAAAAAGCATTTCTCAATGTCAAGAAACAACCCAAGAGATAATTAATTTAACGTCTCAACTTAATTGAATCAAATTTTATTACTAAACAGTAAAAAGATTACAAAAATGGCAGATAAAAAAATCCAATATTTAAACACAAACCATCAACAAAGATGAACCCCAATGGGTTCGACAATCCTAGCTACTCATGAAAGAAACAAATACAAAAGAAAATAAATAACAAAAAAGAAAATGAAACATATAACCGCTCTTCTATCGAATCGGAGTGGGAATGTCGCAAGTGCCAATTCTGAAACCAGCCTCAAGTATGGATCTCGGATGTCTCGGTCAATCGTCTAGAAACTTCAATCTTTGCTTGAATCCTTCAAATCAATCCTTTGAACTGACGTTGGTCTCCCAAAATGTCAAGAACAGAGGTGCATAAGTGAGGGTCGCGCGCGTAGAGAAGTCTAGAAATCAGAAGCGGAACCTCGTCTCATTTTGCGTGCGCCTATTATAGACAGAACTGCCTTCGCCGTGCCATGGGCCGTGCAACAGGCACCAACCTCCATGAAATGCAAAATTTCCGAAATTGTCCAGAGAAGGTCATGCAAAAGCCTTAAAACTACGCGCCAATAAGGAATCGACTCTGATAAGCATCTAATACGCGTAAATCATCCAAATAGCTTGGTTTCTGCCCGTAAATCAATTAATCTCTATCGAGGAGTCTGAAAACCTGAAAAATTCATAAACATACCACAGTGCGATCAAACAGGAATATGTATGACTCAAATATGCGAATAAATGACTGATAAACAGTCAATAAACATGCATAGAATCATCTACATCAAAGCCCCTATAATGAAGCAGAATGCTCTAATAAGCTAAGCACCGAGTGTTCTTACACACTAATAAGAACTCAAGTAAGTTTGTGATGCAACGCTCCGGGACATCGGAGCACTGATCATGGATCACATCGTCAAAAGGTACAAGCATACTTGTGAAGTCAATTTCCATAATAGCAGCAAAAGAAAGTGGGGATAGAGTTAGCTCACTAATTGGAATGTGGAAGGTGTGGGTGGTATCCATCTACCTCTCCAGTAAGACGTAGACTGAAGTATGATCCATTCTCCTGGTGACCAACGGAAGTGTAGCAATGAATCAGCAGAATCGAGTGTCACTGATCCTAGCCTATATAGAGGTCGATAACTCATCAAACCACTCGCGAGCACCGTAGAAATTTCTGGTGAACAAGATCGATACGACATCACTTTGAAAGAGTATAAGCATATGCATGTAAACACAATACACAAATAAAGAACCCAAACAAGTAAGTGCATCGTCGATTTATTGTTATTTAACACTAAAAAACCTAAAAATGATTTTCAGCCCATGCAGTTGTTCGAATCGCTCAGAGCGATCACCAGACAAAGTCGATCGCCTTTGTGGGTTAGGCACAATTTTCTTAACTTTTTCATAAAATTTCATGTGTTTTGAGCAAATAACATGTATATCTAGTGTATAAGTCATGTAAAACATGATTTAATGCAAGAAAATACCTTTTTGATGGCCGAAAACGCTCGGTGAGTGTTCAATTTTGCCAAAAAGCAGAATTTCCTCCCCTTTGACAAGCCCAAGGTCATTCTAGCAAGAAATCAGTGGTGAAAACTCTTAATTACAGTCATTGGAGTGCGTTCCGAGAATCTAAAAGAAGCCATTTGATTAGGCTAATTACCAATATAGCCTCTAGAAACATCTATCAAATCAAATTGCCCCCAAATGGGAATTTTTAACTAAAAGTACTCGAAAGTGGGAAAATTTACCAAATCAACCTGAAGCTGCAGTTATAACATAATTGTATCCCAAAGTGGAAAATAGCTAGAGGGAAGTCTCTACAAGTATAAAATCGACGGGCGTGGTTCTAAATCACAGGCATAGTCCTTCAAATCAAGCAAGCGAAGTCCTTAAAATTTAAGCAGGTGAAGTCCTTAACAAAATTTCAAGCAAGCAAAGCCCACAAAGTTCAAGCGGGCATGGTCCCCACATCAAATCAAAATTTCTATATCAGTTCGAGCTTACAGGGCATGGCTTCTACAGCTCATCAATATATCCTTTTGTCATATTTTTGATATTATGATTTGGCTCAATTTATTTAATCGCATGATTGCTTATAAATTTCGACAAACCGGGGTGTCAGCACCCATTTTCCAGATTTAGATATCGAGGAAATTACAGAAAACACTATGATGAAAGTTACTGCCTTTCTTGAGTCTCGGGAAATTGAGGACAAGCAAATCTAAGTTATGGTCGAGAATAATTGGACTTAAAATTACTTTTCTAGAAACAATCACTTTTCTAGAAACAATTTCGCCCCAATTGATAAAAAAATAAAGTTCAAGGGTAAAACGGTATTTTCACAAGTTCAAGGACTAGATTGCCAAAATTTTCATAACTTTTGCTTCTTAAAGCCAATCGGCTCTATGTACAACCAAATCGGCTTCACACAGTGCTGATTGGCTATTTTTCGAATCTAATATTGTTTTTATGATAATTATTTGAAAATAAAAGATCTAATCCCTTTTTATTTGATATTAATCTAATAAATGAGAGGGATAATTACTATTTATTTTGCAATAAATGAATAATTATCAGTATTTTCTAGGGTTTCCTAATCCTACTCCTGTATGAGAATGATAGGGCCTAGGTCTAGAGCTAACAACACTGATTAATTACTAGAGTAAGAATTCTAAAAAGTTTTCTAGCTACATCAATCTATACAGAAGCCCTTAGCAAGCCACTAGGACATAACTGCTAAACTAGAAAATCCATTAAAGAACCATAAAAACTTTTCTGAAATCCCAAAAGTAAAACTAGACTCCCAACCACTCTTTGATTCAATAGCTTCCTCATCTCCTAAGACTCGCACAACGACAACTAACGGTGACGTTGAGGAAGGATTCTGTACAGAAAGCCCCTCTAAACTGGTTTCAAAGATTTTCCCTCCAGGTTGGTTTTTCAAACCCTGGAACACTTCAAAGCCTCAGTCTTACTACCAGTCAATCCTCGAGGTTACTGGTTCCGCAAAGTTTAAACATTTCAAAAAAGACAAAACCCACAAAGACCCTGCATATTCAACATGCACAATCCAAAGAATCCTTCACCCATCTGATTGGGGTATGGATTTACACTCCCCTCGTTCCTTTCCAACTTCTATCAAAAGAACCTACCCTTCAAATCTAAACACCTCCTTCACTCCATCGGGATTACCGTGAAGCTCAGTTCAATACCTTTCTTATTCAAAATGAAGGAAGAAGCCACTCCTGGCTCTTCTACTTCGACACCAGTCTTATCCAAACCTCCAAAATCCCCTACTGGTTCAAACAGTGGTGGAATTACTACGGTAATGTCCCTGAGACCATCATTCTAGAGGTCTTACCCCTGTTCAACCTCTTCAAAGCAAATTACAAACCCAACTCAATAGAAAGGCGTTTTCCCCCGCTTCTTCTATTCTGTTCAAACTTCTTTTTGCCCTGGGTATGTGTATGGTACTTTCACTTCAATCTATTACCAGATGGAGAAATTACACTTATCCGAAGATTCAAAGTAAAATGGTGGGACAAATTCAACCACCAGGACAAACTGTCTCTTAAAGCCGTTCAAAACTTCCTTACCAAAAATAGCTTCTTGCCTCCCCCTAAAGAACAAACAACGTTCTTGGCACAGAAGTCATTTCTCCTTCCAAAGCTTGCTGCTGCCCAGACAGAAGAAGATTTCCTACAACTAATAAAACAGTTGTTTGAAACTGCTTCTTCCAAAGGCAAATCCAAAGCATCATCATCGTCCTCTTCCAGTGCCAGTACTGCTGCATTTGATTTAGATGATTCAGCTGGAGACGATTGTTATGGGATATTCAAAATCTCATAAGGTTATCTCCTTGATAAAGCCCATGGGTTAAAAACCGGAAACGGCAGCCCAAGGATCTTTGTAATGGGTTGAAAACCCATATCAAAAGCCCAAAGAGAAAAAGAAAAAGAAAAAGACAAAAGAAAAAGAAAAAGACAAAAGAAAAAGAAAAAGTCAAAAAAGCAAAAGAATCTTTCAAAGCATGGCCGACAACTTTCTCAAAAGGTGGTTGCCATTATCACAAGACTCCAAAGACATCAAAGACAAGTGGAAGACAACTGAAATCATTTCTACTCCACTAACCAAAACATCCAAAGCCCGTGAAAGGTATCCAAAGCTCCGAAACCTCTATATAAAGAGGAGACCTCCAAAGAAGAACTCAGAACTTGAAGTAGACAGCATAGAGAGATAAGCTCTTCTGTTATCTTGTTCTCATCAAAGCGAAGAAAGAAAAGAGTGAAAAGAGTGAGTAGAGAGAGAGAGAAATCTTGTAACTCCTCTTGTAAGTCTATATTTTCTTCTATTTCAAAGTTTTACAAAGTTGTATGTTTGTTTAAAGCTTTCAAAGTTATTTATATGTCCATGTTCAAAGTCTGTTATTATTATTAATAAAGCAATTCAAAGTTTATCTTCTTTATCTATCTTCTTCTTTCCCCATCATCAAGCGTATGCTCTGTGCTTGCCTCGTCTGAGGATCCTGCACACCAGAAACTTACTGATCTTTATCTTCACTGCTTAATATTTTCTTCTGTTTCCTAGATCTTGTTACATTTTGGTATCAGAGCCTATTGGGTTTAGGGATTAGAAGCATATCTACATTATAAAGATTTTACATTCATTTTAAACTGCATCAGGTTTCCTATAGGCAAGTTCTGTTCATTTTATGCGCAGTAGTAAGACCCGACGGACAGGGCAGTAAAGTTGAGAGCTGTGGTCCAGGCTTGTCTAGAAAGTTATTTTGGTTTATTTTAAAATGAATTTAGAACCTTTCTTCTGTAGATCTTCTTCTTTCTCAAATTCTTCTACCTCTGAATCATCGAGGTACAAAGGTCTAGTAAATAGTGAAGAAATCACTATTGAAGATTTTTCAAAGCATATAGATGATTGGAAAATACCCAAAGTCCAAAAGAAACAAATTTATGAGTTTTCAAAGTTCCCTCTCTTCAAGACTGATTTTACAATCAAAACTGAAGAAAGAGACATTCAAATTTCAAAGCCTTTTGAAGAGATTTATCTCTTAAATCCAAAGACCCTCCAAAAGCATATGGAAAAGGATTTTAAGTATATCCATATAGGCCTTGTCCAGGTAGGAATAAAGCCCCTTACCAGAGAAGGTTTAGATACTTCCATATTAGCAGTCCTTAGGGATGCTAGGTTTACAAATTTCTATGATTCCTTGTTAGGTACTGTTGAGTCGAGTCTCAATAAAGGACCTATTTCTTTCAATTGTTTTCCAAATATCACGATTTCTTTAAACGATAAAAATGTTTTAAAGAGCATCGTTCTTCAAATAAAGACACACAATTACAAAATGCTTGAAGGATCTATTCCGATAGCATTAATTTTCAAAATTCATTACAAAGCTATGATTTCTGCCTTTGGTTCCAAACACAAACTTCACTCACCAAAAGGAGAAACACTGTTCCTACAAACAGATCTATCCAAATCCAACGCAACTATTCCAAAAATCATTCAATGGAAAGACATTACACTTCCAAAAGAATGGATCCTTGAAGGTGCAACCCAACCTACATCTCCAAAGCAAACAGAACCAAACACAAACCTTAAACACATAGCCCAATACCCAGATGGAAAGGTAAAGATCACATTCAACAGAAAATCAACCTCCTCTAGATTTTCTGATGATGGTTCTTCAACCTCGACCATAGATATTGGAAGGGTATCCAAAATACCTTCTGTTATCTATGCTCCTTACAAAGAACCAATTCCATCTCAAACTCAACCCAGATTTTCAACATCTGATGTTCCAAATACACTTCAGAATGTTGATTACCAAAGTAATATCCCCAGACCAGTTTACACTGATCCAAAGAAAGATGACGAAGATATAAAGATAACCTCTACCCCATCTTCACCATCACCATCAGCCATAACCCAAAACCTTGAAGCAGAGATCAACATGATTTCAAAAGAGTTTGAAATTGACAAAAAACTCTTGCATGAAGATTTCTATTCAAAGAAAAACCATCTTAAAAAACTTTGGTTTTTTAAGAATTTTTTAAAAGAAAAGGATAGTATACAAGAAAGATACTATCAATTTTGCATTCAAAACAAAGCCCAAATCAAATTTTTTGATTGGTTTCAAATTTACTGCAAAGAAAATGGTATCCTTTATCCCTTTAAGGATAAGACCATTAGTCCTGTCACAGTAAGGAACAAAGCCCCTGAGTGGAAGGTAGGAGAAAACCTAACTGTCTAGTCGGAACATCCTCCCCTTAGGAAGATAACCATTCCTTATGGAGAGAGTGAGATAGAGGCTACACCTTACAAATTGGTAGGCGAAGACCTAGATAGGAATGTCAAGAACATTGTTCAGCAAAACAATTTCTCAAATACCTATCTAAACACTATAGGAAAGCAACTGGTTAGGATAGAAAACTAGATTCAAAAGCCTCATGTAGTTGTAACCTCTCCAATCCCTAATACTGGTAAACCAAAAGAGTCGAACCAGTCAGAAAAGCTTAAAAACCCAGTTTTTAAGCCATATCAGCTTACAAAGCCAAGCCAAGACCATTTCCAAAAGCAAACTGAGTTTGTCAAAGCAGTCAGAGAACAGCTAAGTAGATTAGCAACCTCTGAGTCATCCAAAAACCTAGTACCAGATACTCCTCAAAGTAGTAGGAATATCAGTGCTATAGGACAAGCCCAAAGCGATGAGTCTAACGATTCAGAGCTTGAAAGCCCTATTCAAAAACCCTTCAATATCAACAGTTGGGAATCCAATCCCCTAGATTGACTGGAATACTCTTAGGAGTACCGCTCCGGATCTAGGAATTGAGAATAGGAACAACATCCTAACCCGGTCCTAGATTCAATGCCTCTTCCGTCTATCAATGGAATATAGATGGAATGTCCGAGTACAATATCCTTGGTCTCTTGCAATGATGACCATGGCGTACCAATGCTTACAAAACCCAAAGTGGTACCTCCGATAGAGCCATTCTTTGAGCTCCGATGGTGGATTTTACCGGCCGACCTTAAAGGATGGTGGGATTATCATCTCACTCAAGCACAAAGAACTCCAAATCCTAGGTGCTATCCAAACCACAGTGAAGGAACTCCCATTCTAGATGAAATAGAAAATCCAATTGAGGATGCGGTCAACACTAATCCTCACTATTTCCCTTCATTTCAGTAGGAGACCCTTCTCCTCAAAGACAAAAATGCCGAGCTCCTTAGCAACCTTACCTGTAAGAAGCTTAGCAACTTCCAAAGTTACAAAGATACTTTCCTAACCAGAGTCATGCTTAGGGAAGATTCTAGCCAACCTTTCTGGAAAGAAAAATTCTTAGCCGGTTTACCTAAGAATTTAGGTGAAACAGTTACAAATACCATAAGAGAAGCCCATAACGGTCAGATCCCTTATGATTTCTATACTTATGGTGAGTTAGTTAGCCTAACCCAGAAAGAAGGTTTAAAAATTTGTCATGACCTTAAGCTTCAAAGACAGCTCAAATGGGAGATGAAAAAGACTAGGCAGGAACTAGGTAGTTTCTGTAACCAGTTTGAATACAACCCAACAGAGCCCGTGTCTAGTTGTAAAGGGAAATGCAAAGTTGATTCTTATTCAAAATCTTTCAAAAAGAAACGATTTTCCAAATATAGGAAGCCTTCTAAAAGCAAGGAAAATTTCTATAAAAAACCGTCTTCTTCCAAATTTCTTTCAAAATTTCCAAAGAAAGATTCCAAAAAAGATTTTTCAAAAATTACATGCTTTAAATGTGGTAAGAAAGGCCATACTTCAAAGTATTGTAAATTTTCAAAGAGACTCCATGAGCTCCAAATAGAAGAAGAAGTTTTAGCAAAAATTTCTGCTCTTCTAGTTGATTCTTCTGAATCAGAGTTTTCAAACAGTGAGGAAGAATTTCAAATTGATGAAATCAAAACCTCAACTGATTGTTCTGAGACAGATTCAGAAAGCTCTTCAAAGAACATTAATATGCTCACTAGGCAACAAGAAGCTCTTCTTGAAGCTGTAAAGCATATTAGTGATCCTCTTATTCAAAAACAGGTTTTAAAAGAGATTTTAAAAACTGAATCTCTGGTTCCTTCTTCTAGTAAGAATACTTATGATCTTACTATGATTTTGGACAAAGGGAAGAAGTTGAAAAACCCTCTTCCTACTGTTCAGGAACTCTAGAAGGAGATTAAAACCATCAAAACAGAACTTTGAAAATGGATTAAAAATGTCATTCATGATCTTTTGAAATTCTGAAAGAGCATTTTTCAATCCAAAAGGCATCACATTCCACTCATATTGACCGAATGGAACTGTAAATGTCATTTTGTACCGATCCTTTGGATCAATCTGGATCTGCCAAAATCCCGATTTCATGTCAAACTTTGAAAAGATGAATTCAGAATGCAATTTTTGAAGAAGATCTTTTTTGTTGGGAATAGGATACCTAATCCACTTTAGAGCTTTGTTCAAAGGTTTGTAGTTGATCACTAGCCTAGGAGTTCCTCTTTCTATCTCGCTATTCTTATTGACATAGAAAGCTGCACAAGACCAAGGTGATCTAGACTTTGAAATCAAACCTTTAGACTCAAGATCTCTAATCTCGATTCTACAATGGCTTTCTAAAGATTCATTCATCTGAATGGGTCTAGCTTTAGTAGGGATTTGCTTATCTGAAAAATCATTTTCATATGGCAAATCTACCATATGTTGCTTTCGATTCCAAAAAGCATTTGGATGATCAGAACAGAGTTCATTCTCAATTTTTATTTGAAAATTGGAAATTTTTCTTTTAAAATCATTTTGCAATTGATCTAGGATTCTTTTCAAACCCACATCTTGTTGAAGATGAGAAAGATGGGTCTGTTTTCCTTTGATCAAAGCATTGATTTCAAAATTGTAAATAGAATGGGCTTTGATGAGATTCAAATTTCTCTTTTTTGGTTTTTCTAAAAAAGGAAAAACAATCTTTGAATCTTTAGCTTTGAAAATGATTCCAGCAGTTGTTACTTTGAAGGGAGTTATCAAATTGATAAACGGAGTCCCTAAAATAACAGTTTGCTGAAGATCCTTTGTAAGAATAAAAACATTCTTTAAAACAATATTGTTATTAAGAATTGCGGCTTCAGTTTTACCGGCAATCTTAATCTTTGAAGAATTGGCTGAAGTCAGCCTTTCTTTTGTTTCTTGATGAAACCTTTTAGGGACCAGTTCGCAGTTGATACAATTGAGGTATGCTCCTGTATCAAAAGGAGAAACAGTGTTCCTACAAACAGATCTATCCAAATCCAACGCAACTATTCCAAAAACCATTCAATGGAAAGACATTACACTTCCAGAAGAATGGATCCTTGAAGGTGCAACCCAACCTACATCTCCAAAGCAAACAGAACCAAACACAAACCTTAAACACATAGCCCAATACCCAGATGGAAAGGTAAAGATCACATTCAACAGAAAATCAACCTCCTCTAGATTTTCTGATGATGGTTCTTCAACCTCGACCATAGATATTGGAAGGGTATCCAAAATACCTTCTGTTATCTATGCTCCTTACAAAGAACCAATTCCATCTCAAACTCAACCCAGATTTTCAACATCTGATGTTCCAAATACACTTCAGAATGTTGATTACCAAAGTAATATCCCCAGACCAGTTTACACTGATCCAAAGAAAGATGACGAAGATATAAAGATAACCTCTACCCCATCTTCACCATCACCATCAGCCATAACCCAAAACCTTGAAGCAGAGATCAACATGATTTCAAAAGAGTTTGAAATTGACAAAAAACTCTTGCATGAAGATTTCTATTCAAAGAAAAACCATCTTAAAAAACTTTAGTTTTTTAAGAATTTTTTAAAAGAAAAGGATAGTATACTAGAAAGATACTATCAATTTTGCATTCAAAACAAAGCCCAAATCAAATTTTTTGATTGGTTTTAAATTTACTGCAAAGAAAATGGTATCCTTTATCCCTTTAAGGATAAGACCATTAGTCCTGTCACAGTAAGGAACAAAGCCCCTGAGTGGAAGGTAGGAGAAAACCTAATCGCCCGGTCGAACATCCTCCCTTAGGAAGATAACCATTCCTTATGGAGAGTGAGATAGAGGCTACACCTTACAAATTGGTAGGCGAAGACCTAGATAGGAATGTCAAGAACATTGTTCAGCAGAACAATTTCTCAAATACCTATCTAAACACTATAGGAAAGCAACTGGTTAGGATAGAAAACTAGATTCAAAAGCCTCATGTAGTTGTAACCTCTCCAATCCCTAATACTGGTAAACCAAAAGAGTCGAACCAGTCAGAAAAGCTTAAAAACCCAGTTTTTAAGCCATATCAGCTTACAAAGCCAAGCCAAGACCATTTCCAAAAGCAAACTGAGTTTGTCAAAGCAGTCAGAGAACAGCTAAGTAGATTAGCAACCTCTGAGTCATCCAAAAACCTAGTACCAGATACTCCTCAAAGTAGTAGGAATATCAGTGCTATAGGACAAGCCCAAAGCGATGAGTCTAACGATTCAGAGCTTGAAAGCCCTATTCAAAAACCCTTCAATATCAACAGATTGGGAATCCAATCCCCTAGATTGACCTGGAATACTCTTAGGAGTACTGCTCCAGATCTAGGAATTGAGAATAGGAACAACATCCTAACCCAGTCTAGATTCAATGCCTCTTCCGTCTATAAATGGAATATAGATGGAATGTCTGAGTACAATATCCTTGGTCTCTTGCAACAGATGACCATGGCAGCCAATGCTTACAAAACCCAAAGTGGTACCTCCGATAGAGCCATTCTTTGAGCTCCCGATAAATTTGGATTTTCCGGCCGACCTTAAAGGATGGTGGGATTATCATCTCACTCAAGCACAGCAACTCCAAATCCTAGGTGCTATCCAAACCACAGTAGAAGGAACTCCCATTCTAGATGAAATAGAAAATCCAATTGAGGATGCAGTGTCAACACTAATCCTCACTATTTCCCTTCATTTTGTAGGAGACCCTTCTCTGCTCAAAGACAAAAATGCCGAGCTCCTTAGCAACCTTACCTGTAAGAAGCTTAGCAACTTCCAAAGTTACAAAGATACTTTCCTAACCAGAGTCATGCTTAGGGAAGATTCTAGCCAACCTTTCTGGAAAGAAAAATTCTTAGCCGGTTTACGTAAGATTTTAGGTGAAAGAGTTACAAATACCATAAGAGAAGCCCATAACGGTCAGATCCCTTATGATTTCTATACTTATGGTGAGTTAGTTAGCCTAACCCAGAAAGAAGGTTTAAATATTTGTCATGACCTTAAGCTTCAAAGACAGCTCAAATGGGAGATGAAAAAGACTAGGCAGGAACTAGGTAGTTTCTGTAACCAGTTTGAATACAACCCAACAGAGCCCGTGTCTAGTTGTAAAGGGAAATGCAAAGTTGATTCTTATTCAAAATCTTTCAAAAAGAAACGATTTTCCAAATATAGGAAGCCTTCTAAAAGCAAGGAAAATTTCTATAAAAAACCGTCTTCTTCCAAATTTCTTTCAAAATTTCCAAAGAAAGATTCCAAAAAAGATTTTTCAAAAATTACATGCTTTAAATGTGGTAAGAAAGGCCATACTTCAAAGTATTGTAAATTTTCAAAGAGACTCCATGAGCTCCAAATAGAAGAAGAAGTTTTAGCAAAAATTTCTGCTCTTCTAGTTGATTCTTCTGAATCAGAGTTTTCAAACAGTGAGGAAGAATTTCAAATTGATGAAATCAAAATCTCAACTGATTGTTCTGAGACAGATTCAGAAAGCTCTTCAAAGAACATTAATATGCCCACTAGGCAACAAGAAGCTCTTCTTGAAGCTGTAAAGCATATTAGTGATCCTCTTATTCAAAAACAGGTTTTAAAAGAGATTTTAAAAACTGAATCTCTAGTTCCTTCTTCTAGTAAGAATACTTATGATCTTACTATGATTTTGGACAAAGGGAAGAAGTTGAAAAACCCTCTTCCTACTGTTCAGGAACTCTAGAAGGAGATTAAAACCATCAAAACAGAACTCAAAGAGTTGAAAGAAAAACAACAAAATAATTCTGTTTTGCTTCAAAGCCTGATCCTCAAGCAGAATAGTGATTCTGATTCTGATGAGGAAAATAATTTTCAAAACCTTGAAATTTCTGAAAATGTTCCTGAAAACTTTATCAATGTTTTAAAGAAAATTACTTCAAGAAAATATTTGATTCAAATGAAGCTTGTTTTCCCTGGTGATTTCCAGATAGAAACCATCGCCTTGTTTGATACAGGAGCAGACCTCAATTGTATCAACTGCGAACTAGTCCCTAAAAGGTTTCATCAAGAAACAAAAGAAAGCCTGACTTCAGCCAATTCTTCAAAGATTAAGATTGCCGGTAAAACTGAAGCCGCAATTCTTAATAACAATATTGCTTTAAATAATGTTTTTATTCTTACAAAGGATCTTCAGCAAACTGTTATTTTAGGGACTCCATTTATCAATTTGATAACTCCCTTTAAAGTAACAACTGCTGGAATCATTTTCAAAGCTAAAGATTCAAAGATTGTTTTTCCTTTTTTAGAAAAACCAAAAAAGAGAAATTTGAATCTCATCAAAGCCCATTCAATTTACAATTTTGAAATCAATGCTTTGATCAAAGGAAAACAGACCCATCTTTCTCATCTTCAACAAGATGTGGGTTTGAAAAGAATCCTAGATCAACTGCAAAATGATTTTATTCAAAGAAAAATTTCTGATTTTCAAATAAAAATTGAGAATGAACTCTGTTCTGATCTTCCAAATGCTTTTTGGAATCGAAAGCAACATATGGTAGATTTGCCATATGAAAACGATTTTTCAGATAAGCAAATCCCTACTAAAGCCAGACCCATTCAGATGAATGAGTCTTTAGAAAGCCATTGTAGAATCGAGATTAGAGATCTTGAGTCTAAAGGTTTGATTTCAAAGTCTAGATCACCTTGGTCTTGTGCAGCTTTCTATGTCAATAAGAATAGCGAGATAGAAAGAGGAACTCCTAGGCTAGTGATCAACTACAAACCTTTGAACAAAGCTCTAAAGTGGATTAGGTATCCTATTCCCAACAAAAAAGATCTTCTTCAAAAACTGCATTCTGCATTCATCTTTTCAAAGTTTGACATGAAATCGGGATTTTGGCAAATCCAGATTGATCCAAAGGATCTGTACAAAACGGCATTTACAATTCCATTCGGTCAATATGAGTGGAATGTGATGCCTTTTGGATTGAAAAATGCTCCTTTAGAATTTCAAAAGATCATGAATGACATTTTTAATCCATTTTCAAAGTTCTGCATTGTCTACATTGATGATGTTTTAATATTTTCAAAGTCCATTGAACAGCATTTTAAACACTTAGAAACATTTTTCTATGTGGTTAAAAAGAATGGTTTAGTGGTCTCAAAGTCTAAGATATCTCTTTTTCAAACGAAAATTAGATTTCTTGGTCATTATATCTCTCGGGGTACAATTACTCCAATTGAGAGATCTCTTGCTTTCACTTCAAAGTTTCCAGATAAAATCTTGGAAAAAACTCAACTTCAAAGATTTCTTGGTAGTTTAAATTAGTTATGGATTTTTATCCTAATTTAAACTGTCTTGCAAAGCCCCTGCATGATAGGCTAAGGAAAAACCCCCCTCCTTGGACCGATTAGCATACAAAGATAGTCCAAAGCATTAAAAAATAAGTTTTGGAAATTCCATGCCTACATCTAGCTGATCCTTCTGCATTTAAGATTGTAGAAACGGATGCATCAGAGTTAGGATATAGTGGGATTCTAAAACAAGTTTCAAATTCCAAAGAGTGTATTGTCCAGTTTACTTCTGCTCACTGGAACGATACTCAAAAGAATTATTCTACTATCAAAAGGGAAATCCTTTCGATAGTTCTATGTATTTCTAAATTTCAAAGCGATCTTTTAAATCAAAAATTTCTTTTAAGGATTGATTGCAAGTTTGCAAAAGAAGTTTTACAAAAAGATGTCCAAAATATAGACTTACAAGAGGAGTTACAAGATTTCTCTCTCTCTCTACTCACTCTTTTCACTCTTTTCTTTCTTCGCTTTGATGAGAACAAGATAACATAAGAGCTTATCTCTCTATGCTGTCTACTTCAAGTTCTGAGTTCTTCTTTGGAGGTCTCCTCTTTATATAGAGGTTTCGGAGCTTTGGATACCTTTCACGGGCTTTGGATGCTTTGGTTAGTGGAGTAGAAATGATTCCAGTTGTCTTCCACTTGTCTTTGAAGTCTTTGGAGTCTTGTGATAATGGCAACCACCTTTTGAGAAAGTTGTCGGCCATGCTTTGAAAGATTCTTTTGCTTTTTTGACTTTTTCTTTTTCTTTTGTCTTTTTCTTTTTCTCTTTGGGCTTTTGATATGGGTTTTAAGCCCATTACAAAGATCCTTGGGCTGCCGTTTCCAGTTTTTAACCCATGGGCTTTATCAAGGAGATAACCTTATGAGATTTTGAATATCCCATAACAATCGTCTCCAGCTGAATCATCCAAATCAAATGCAGCAGTACTGGCACTGGAAGAGGATGATGATGATGCTTTGGATTTGCCTTTGGAAGAAGCGTTTTGGACAAACTGTTTTATTAGTTGTAGGAAATCTTCTTCCCATTCAAGGCGAGTAAGCTTTGGAAGGAGAAATGACTTATGTGCCAAGAACGTTGTTTATTCTTTAGGGGGAGGCAAGAAGCTATTTTTGGTAAGGAAGTTTTGAACGGCTTTAAGGGACAGTTTGTCCTAGTGGTTGAATTTGTCCCACCATTTTACTTTGGATCTTCGGATAAGTGTAATTTCACCATCTGGTAATAGATTGAAGTGAAAGTACCATACACATACCCAGGGCAAAAAGAAGTTTGAACAGAATAGAAGAAGAGGGGGAAAACGCCTTTCTATTGAGTTGGATTTGTAATTTACTTTGAAGAGGTTGAACAGGGGTAAGACCTCTGGAATGATGGTCTCAGGGACATTACCGTAGTAATTCCACCACTGTTTGAACCAGTAGGGGATTTTGGAGGTTTGGATAAGACTGGTGTCGAAGTAGAAGAGCCAAGAGTGGCTTCTTCCTTCATTTTGAATGAGAAAGGTATTGAACCAAGCTTGCTGGTAATCCCAGTAGGTGAAGGAGGTGTTTAGATTTGAAGGGTAGGTTCTTTTGATAGAAGTTGGAAAGGAACGAGGGGAGTGTAAATCCATACCCCAATCAGATGGGTGAAGGATTCTTTGGATTGTGCATGTTGAATATGCAGGGTCTTTGTGGGTTTTGTCTTTTTTGAAATGTTTAAACTTTGCGAACCAAGTAACCTCGAGGATTGACCGGTAGTAAACCGAGGCTTTGAAGTGTTCCAGGGTTTGAAAAACCAACTGGAGGGAAAATCTTTGAAACCAGTTTAGAGGAGCTTCGCATGCGAATCCTTCCTCAATCGTTAAAACATTTTAAAAATTGGTTTTTCCAAATACTCATTTATTTTAAAACGTTTTGATTGAGTCAAAACAATTTCCTGAGAATTTGGTTTTGAAAAACTGTTTGAACTTTGAGATAGATTTTGAAGGAAAATCTCTATCTCGGTATTTTGAAAAGGGATAGAAAGTATACCTTTACCCTTTGCAGAGAAGGAGGACGACTTTGGAGTCGCTTCTGTCTTTGAAATTATTTACTTTGAAGATGGTTCGGATAGGGATTGAACCATCTGCCTTTTATATTCTTCAATCCTTTGAAGGAATTCAGGGTCTTGCTGAGCAAGCCATTCCTGAATTTGTTGGGCTTGATCAGCTTTGGAAGGATCCATTTGTTGTTGAACTGGATCTGGTTGATCAATTTCCTCCTGGATAATTTCAGTCCAGGTTCTGATAGGCTTTGAAGAAGAAGGGAGAATTTCCTTTACTGGGCTTTGAATTTGGGCCGGCTTTGAACTAGCCGTAGACTTTTCTTCTTTGGACTTTGATTTTCGTGGCATTTTTTTTCACTCCTGTTTTTGCAAGAATTCTCCAGTTAGAAAGTCAGGAATAGAATTTGATTCTCCTCGAATAAATTCAATTTCAAAATAAAAAACAGACAGAATAGCTTGCCAACGGGCGAAAATCTGTTTTGAAGCTATATTTTGGACATCTTTTTGTACAACTTCTTTTGCAGACTTTTAATCAATCCTTAAAAGAAATTTTTGATTTAAAAGATCGCTTTGAAATTTAGAAATACATAGAACTATCGAAAGGATTTCCCTTTTGATAGTAGAATAATTCTTTTGAGTATCGTTCCAGTGAGCAGAAGTAAACTAGACAATACACTCTTTGGAATTTGACACTTGTTTTAGAATCCCACCATATCCTAACTCTGATGCATCCGTTTCTACAATCTTAAATGCAGAAGGATCAGCTAGATGTAGGCATGGAATTTCCAAAACTTGTTTTTTAATGCTTTGGACTATCTTTGTATGCTGATCGGTCCAAGGAGGGTGGTTTTTCCTTAGCCTATCATGCAGGGGCTTTGCAAGACAGTTTAAATTAGGATAAAAATCCATAACATAATTTAAACTACCAAGAAATCTTTGAAGTTGAGTTTTTTCCAAGATTTTATCTGGAAACTTTAAAGTGAAAGCAAGAGATCTCTTAATTGGAGTAATTGTACCCCGAGAGATATAATGACCAAGAAATCTAATTTTCGTTTGAAAAAGAGATATCTTAGACTTTGAGACCACTAAACCATTCTTTTTGACAACATAGAAAAATGTTTCGAAGTGTTTAAAATGCTATTCAATGGAATTTGAAAATATTAAAACATCATCAATGTAGACAATGCAGAACTTTGAAAATGGATTAAAAATATCATTCATAATTTTCTGAAATTCATAAGGGGCATTTTTTAATCCAAAAGGCATTACATTCCATTCATATTGACCGAATGGAACTGTAAAAGCCGTTTTGTATCGATCCTTTGGATCAATCTGGATTTGCCAAAATCCTGATTTCATGTCAAACTATGAAAATATGAATGCAGAATGAAGTTTTTGAAGAAGATCTTTTTTATTGGGAATAGGATACCTAATCCACTTTAGAGCTTTGTTCAGAGGTTTGTAGTTGATCACTAGCCTAGGAGTCCCTCTTTCTATCTCACTATTCTTATTGACATAGAAAGCTGCACAAGACCAAGGTGATCTAGACTTTGAAATTAAACTCTTAGACTCAAGATCTCTAATCTCGACTCTGCAATGGCTTTCTAAAGACTTATTCATCTGGATGGGTCTGGCTTTAGTAGGGATTTGCTTATCTGAAAAATCATTTTCATATGGCAAATCTACCATATGTTGCTTTCAATTCCAAAAAGCATTTGGAAGATCAGAACAGAGTTCATTCTCAATCTTCATTTGAAAATCAAAAATTTTTCTTTGAATAAAATCATTTTGCAGTTGATCTAGGATTCTCTTCAAACCCACATCTTGTTGAAGATGAGAAAGATGGGTATGTTTTCCTTTGATCAAGGCATTGATTTCGAAATTGTAAATAGAATGAGCTTTGATAAGATTCAAATTTCTCTTTTTTGGTTTTTCTAAGAAAGGGAAAACAATCTTTGAATCTTTAGCTTTGAAAATAATTCCAGCAGTTGTCACTTTGAAGGGAGTTATCAAATTGATAAACGGAGTCCCTAAAATAACAGTTTGCTGAAGGTCTTTTGTAAAAATGAAAACATTCTTTAAGGCAACATTGTTATTAAGAATTGCGGCTTCAATTTACCAGCAATCTTAATCTTTGAAGAATTGGCTGAAGTCAGCCTTTCTTTAGTTTCTTGATGAAACCTTCTAGGAACCAGTTCGCAGTTGATACAATTGAGGTCTGCTCCTGTATCGAACAAGGCGATGGTTTCTATCTGGAAATCACCAGGGAAAACAAGCTTTATTTGAATCAAATATTTTCTTGAAGTAATTTCCTTTAAAACATTGATAAAGTTTTCAAGAACATTTTCAGATACTTCAAGGTTTTGAAAATCATTTTCCTCATCAGAATCAGAATCACTATTCTGTTTGAGGATCAGGCTTTGAAGCAAAATAGAATCATTTTGTTGTTTTTCTTTCAACTCTTTGAGTTCTGTTTTGATGGTTTTAATCTCCTTCTGGAGTTCCTGAACAGTAGGAAAAGGGTTTTTTAACTTCTTCCCTTTGTCCAAAATCATAGTAAGATCATAAGTATTCTTACTAGAAGAAGGAACCAGAGATTTAGTTTTTAAAATCTCTTTTAAAACCTGTTTTTGAATAAGAGGATCACTAATATGCTTTACAGCTTCAAGAAGAGCTTCTTGTTGCCTAGTGAGCATATTAATGTTCTTTGAAGAGCTTTCTGAATCTGTCTCAGAGCAATCAGTTGAGGTTTTGATTTCATCAATTTGAAATTCTTCCTCACTGTTTGAGAACTCTGATTCAGAAGAATCAAATAGAAGAGCAGAAATTTTTGCTAAAACTTCTTCTCCTATTTGGAGCTCATGGAGTCTCTTTGAAAATTTACAATACTTTGAAGTATGGCCTTTCTTACCACATTTAAAGCATGTAATTTTTGAAAAATCTTTTTTGGAATCTTTCTTTGGAAATTTTGAAAGAAATTTGGAAGAAGACGGTTTTTTATAGAGATTTTCCTTGCTTTTAGAAGGCTTTCTATGTTTTGAAAATCGTTTCTTTTTGAAAGATTTTGAATAAGAATCAACTTTGCATTTCCCTTTGCAACTAGAAGAGGGCTCTATTGGGTTGTACTCAAACTGGTTACAGAAACTACCTAGTTCCTGCCTAGTCTTTTTCATCTCCCATTTGAGCTGTCTTTGAAGCTTAAGGTCATGACAAATTTTTAAACCTTCTGGGTTAGACTAACTAACTCACCATAAGTATAGAAATCATAAGGGATCTGGCCGTTATGGGCTTCTCTTATGGTATTCCTAACTCTTTCACCTAAAATCTTAGGTAAACCGGCTAAGAATTTTTCTTTCTAGAAAGGTTGGCTAGAATCTTCCCTAAGCATGACTCTGGTTAGGAAAGTGTCTTTGTAACTTTGGAAGTTGCTAAGCTTCTTACAGGTAAGGTTGCTAAGGAGCTCGGCATTTTTGTCTTTGAGCAGAGAAGGGTCTCCTAGGAAATGAAGGGAAATATTGAGGATTAGAGTTGACACTGCATCCTCAATCAGATTTCCTATTTCATCTAGAATGGGAGTTCCTTCTACTGTGGTTTGGATACCACGTAGGATTTGGAGTTGCTGTGCTTGAGTGAGATGATAATCCCACCATCCTTTAAGCTGGCTAGAAAATCCAGCTATCAGGAGCTCAGCAATGGCTCTATCGGAGGTACTACTTTGGGTTTTGTAGGCATTGGCTGCCATGGTCATCTGTTGTAAGAGACCAAGGATATTGTACTCAGACATTCCATCTATATTCCATTCATAGACGGAGGAGGCATTGAATCTAGACTGGGTTAGGATGTTGTTCCTATTCTCAATTCCTAGATCTGGAGCAGCACTCCTAGGAGTATTCCAGGTCAATCTAGGGGATTGGATTCCCAATCTGTTGATATTGAAGGGGTTTTGAATAGGGCTTTCAAGCTCTGAATCATTAGACTCATCGCTTTGGGCTTGTCCTATAGCAACGATATTCCTACTACTTTGAGGAGTATCCGGTACTAGGTTTTGGATGACTCGGAGGTTGCTAATCTACTTACCGTTCTCGACGCTTTGGCAAACTCAGTTTGCTTTTGGAAATGGTCTTGGCTTGGCTTTGTAAGCTGATATGGCTTAAAAACTGGGTTTTTAAGCTTTTCTGACTGGTTCGACTCTTTTGGTTGACCAGTATTGGGGATTGGAGAGGTCACAACTACAGGAGGCTTTTGAATCTGGTTTTCTATCCTAACCAGTTGCTTTCCTATAGTGTTTAAACAGGTATTTGAGAAATTGTTCTGCTGAACAATGTTCTTGACATTCCTATCTAGGTCTTCACCTACCAATTTGTAAGGTGTAGCCTCTATCTCACTCTCTTCATAAGGAATGGTTATCTTCCGAAGGAGAGGATGTTCCGACTGGACAGTTAGGTTTTCTCCTACCTTCCACTCAGGGGCTTTGTTCCTTACTGTGACAGGACTAATGGTCTTATCCTTAAAGGGATAAAGGATACCATTTTCTTTGCAGTAAGTTTGAAACCAATCAAAAAATTTGATTTGGGCTTTGTTTTGAATGCAAAATTGATAGTATCTTTCTTGTATACTATCCTTTTCTTTTAAAAAATTCTTAAAAAACTAAAGTTTTTTAAGATGGTTTTTCTTTGAATAGAAATCTTCATGCAAGAGTTTTTTGTCAATTTCAAACTCTTTTGAAATCATGTTGATCTCTGCTTCAAGGTTTTGGGTTATGGCTGATGGTGATGGTGAAGATGGGGTAGAGGTTATCTCTATATATATATATATATATATATATATTCTATTATAGAAATATATTTATGAATTCTTTTAAATTTTTGTTCCATATGATTAGACTAGAATTTCTTTCTACTGAACATGTTGATTTATTGGATTTTGAATATGATAATAAGAACACTTAGAATTTTATATCTGATTTGATTAGGGTTTTGAATTTGATTAGCTAATAGTGGATATAATTAAAATATATTTCCATTATGTTGTTGATTTTACATATTCTAACTGAATTTTTACTTTCTATGCATGTGAAAATCGGTTCTAGGAATGAGAAATCGAAGAAAATTGCAAAAAGCCACCTGAAGCCCCCAGAGCCGATTCGGCTGTGCGTTGAGCCATTCGGCTGTGCATAATATTAGGTTGATTTTCGAGTTTTTGATGTATTTCTGGCAATTTCAGGTACTATAACTTAGTTTTAGGGTTTTCTTTCCAAAGTTTTAGTTGTAAGCGGGTTGTAATAGCTAGATTTATTTTCTACTCTTTGTTTTTACATTATTTGCGATGGATGCCAAATATATTTTGTATGACGGCCTAATTAAAATTGGACAAATAGACTTAAGCCCTAAAATCAAACTTGGCATGGACATTGTAGTTTATTAGGTAATAAAATGTCATATTGGACTTTAATCTAAAATCAACATAAACTTAATGGGTTGTCATGCTTTAATTAGGTTAAATTGGGCCATATTAGATTTAGGATCATTGAATTGGGCCCTTTCATAAAAAGTAGACTATTAGGTTTAAAATTAAAGCAAGATTTTTAATCGGGGTAGACTATAGGAGCCTTGTATATGATTAATAAGTTTGGTTGATAACTTTGAGTATGGGCTCAACTTTAATAAAATGGAATAGATTTAGGTAGACCACACATGTTATAGTACTTGATGTGTAGAAATATTTATGTTGCATTTATAGGGAATAGCATGTTAAATAATAAAATTAAAGACAAATATACACAAATAAGGAAGTTGGCTTTCGAATCCATCTCTAGATTTGTGATGTAAGCTTCCTTAAAGAATCGAGAATTGTCACTCATTAGTAAAAGTGTCCTAGTTACCCAGGTGGCGACTCCCATCTCTGTGCTAGTCTCTATGACTAGTTAGGGTGTTCCCAATTAGGTTGAAAAGCCTTGCAGTGTCGTAGTCGCTAAAGACACTTTCGGTGCAAGCTCAAAACTACCGCCCACAATGGTGACTCCACTAGGGATAAGAGAAGTTGATTCTAATGTACGTTTATCTTTAATTTTATTATTTAACGAGTAATTCTTGCATCATTACACCATTATCACATATTGTGCACTTTGGTCCCTATAGCCCTAATAGTGTCAGTTAGTGGTTCTTTGGTTCCACTCGAATCTTGAAATTGCGACACTAGCCAACCATCACTCATAAGTAATGAGTGAGTTTTCTTCATCGCATGGACCCTTGAGTGAAGACAAGCCAAGGAAGAATACTTTTTACCTGTGTGACCCTTTTATCCTTACCGAAGACTCAACTCACAGTAATGATAGTAGCAATCTCCTCTAGGAACCTTATTGCTTGCTATTTGAGATGTTTCTCCATATAAGTACATTAGGCCACATATTAAAAAGCCTTAGCCTAAGAACATGTAGAATAAGTTCATAGGCCCAACGTATGCAGGCTTGATATTTATATTGAGAAACATTGCCTTGTTTGTTTAAATCTGCTCTAAGAAATTATGGCATGCGTGTCAGGTCTACTATGCCCTGTTAATAGAAAGCCTAGACCCGAAATTATAGGAGAGAAAGACTCGCCATGAACTATGTGCGGGAGTAATAAGGTTGGAAGGATGATTGTGTAGTACTTTGTAAATTACTTTGTGCATCTCACATGCATCATGCTTACAATGCGTCTCATGTATCACTCTAACTCTCTATTCTTTAGCCATATAGATTTATCACCTTTGGTTTAAAAGAGACAAGAGGGTGGTAAGCTATAATGGATATCAAGAGGGCTCTTTTTACGAGCAATCAAGATAAGAGCCTAAGAAGTAGTACTTCATAAGTTGAAATAAAGATGGTCCACAAGCAAGACATTGATGCTATCAAGACTGAAATCATGGCTGACCTAAGGATTGTGATCCGAGAAGAATTCCAATAAGCTTTGGCTGAGATTTTTGAGAAACAAACTATCCCAAAGGCTGCTACTGCCTCTGTAACAACTACTCATGATGTCGAAGCACGTGGTGAGCACCTCTAGAATCTAAATGACTACCTGGTAGAAGAAGCTAAGAAAGAGTCTACTCTTACTATAAAAGCTGTTATAGAATTCAAGATTGTGCATAGTCTGACTAAAAGGCTCAACAAGATGCAAGATATGCTAAAAGATCAAGATTTAGATTCAACCTTTGATTTCAATGAACTGATGTTGATTGGAGAAGACAAGTTGCCTCCTAAAGTTCATATGCTTGAAATGTAGAAGTTCAATAGAACTAGAGATCGAAAGGTGCACTTGAAGCAATATGCTACTATCATGAGTACTACTCATTTGGCTAAGACCCAAATCATCAAGCTATTTATACTCTCATTAGAAGGGCTAACTGTGAACTGGTACCATGGGTTGGAGAGGCCCATCAAGTTTTATTGGAAAAGGCTTTTGATGCTTTTGTGCAGCAATATAACTATAACGCTCAGCTAGAAGTCTCTATAAGAGATTTGAAATCAACGAAGCAAAAGCCTAATGAATCAGTTTCTTACTTCTTGACTAGATGGAGGAACAAAGTATTTTTAATGAAGAATAAGCCTTCTGAAAATGATCAAGTTCATATGATGATCCGAAATGCTCTCCCATCTTGGGTAGAAAAGTTGCAAATGATGAATCCTAAGACCATTGCGGGCTTATACGATGATGGCTTACAAGTAGAAGAAATTGAAAATGCTAAAGCTAGTTGGGGCATGGAAAACTTTGAAGCTACAGAGATTGAAAAGCTACCATTTGAAGATGATGAAGCTTTACAAGATTCAACTCTTGATTTTTTTTAAGATAAAAACATGATTATGCTTTGATTTTTGCTTGTTTTATGATGTTTATCTTAATGGTATTTTGCATGACAATGATTACTACATGAGTTTGTTTGACATAATTCTATTCGAATTGATTGATTTAATTTGGACACAAATGATAATCCTATATACATTTCTATGTCACATAATATAACTCTTAAAGAGAGAAAAAACTGAGAAAATAAGAAAAGAAAAAGAAAGAGAAAAGATAGTATATGATACACATGATTCAATCCAAGATAATAGAATTATTTAATGCATTGGGGCAAAGCAAGAAGGTCGAGTTCATCCCTTATCATATTATAACCTTGAGAATAATAAGGACCTCCAAAGATAAAAGATATTAAAGATTGATGCTCTAGACCTGAAATATGCAAGACCGATTACATCTGATTCCAAAAAATAATTTAGATCGAGCTGGAAAATTTCTATATCAAAGAAAGAAAAGATTATGCTCAAAGATATTGAAAGGAGTTCAAATCTCAGGGGCAATAAGTTTACAAGTCGATCTTTCAAATACTATCTGAAAAAATAGAAAAATGAATCATGTTAGTTAGAAGACTTGTACAGGCTAGTTAGGCAAAAGTTACAAAATTAAAGTAAGAAAAATATTCGATTAGAAAATCCGAAAGGACTAGTTGATAACAAGAGTAGTATTATGTAAAATAGAAAATGTACCAATTTGTGCCCTTATTAAATGAATAAAATTTGATTAGAATTTTTGTTAAATTTACACATTAGTTTTCGTTACTTGTGCACTACCAAAAGGGAAAACCAAAATAAAAAGTGAAATATATGAGATCCGAATAAAAGTAAGATCATTTTCTTTAGCTCTCTTGCAGGAAAATCTAAGAATTTGTAGCACTCAAGTCTCCATCAATCTTGACATCATGCACGATGAATCAGCAGAGCCAGAGTCTTTCAGCTTTAATTTAGGAAATCTTATCTCAGGAAAAGTCCTAAAAATTAGTAGGATCATCTGTAAGCTTGACAAAACAGATTACAAGTGCTTCGGTTCACACTTCACAAGCAGCCAAATCTGCAAAAAAAAGAAAATAAGAGAAAAAAGACACTAAGTTGAAAATCCGAAAGGGCGGCTTAGGCAAAAATAGAGTCTGCTAAGTTGAAAACCTGAAAGGGCAGCTTAGACAAAAGTTAAGATAGTAGTTCGCTAAGTTGAAAACCTGAAGAGGTGGCCTAGGAAAAATTTAAGGTGTAAAAGTGACAAAAGAAAAGAGATCTGGTTGCTTTTTGCATGAGATTATCGTGAAGCCAACTATCATTGCACAAGTATCAATACAGTCTCCAGGCAAAAAAATTCAGTCATGGCATGCTTGAGTTAGCTCTAAATCTGCATTTTCTGTCATTATCATGACTTTTAGATCTTTGGTGTGAATCAACTATATGTGCTTAAAGAGCAGGAACTCTCAAAGTGTTAATGTTGACAAGCACCAGAATGCCTCTATCCAAACTGAAGAATGACTTTTAGAAATGCATTACATGTCATACATAACATGCATATCACACACCTTCATTAATTTTTCTTAATGTGATTTTTATATACTTGTATATATGCCACTAACTTGTAATAGGAAAGTGAAGAAAAGAAAATGCTCGATCCACACTCAAGTTTACTTTCCAAAGCGGAGATTATCAAGTTCACCTTCCTAAGTGGAAGATCATCAATTCACATCCCGAAGCGAAAAGTTGTCCAAAAGAGTGAAGTACATACCAAATCATCTGGCATGGTTCCCAAAATCAACAGGCGAGGGTTCCTAAATCATCATATGTGGTTCACCAAATCAACGGGTGTGGTTTCTCGAATCAACAGGGGTGGTCCTTAAATCAAAGTCAAAAACTTGCATTAGCTCGGGCTTACGAAGCGTGTCTTCTATGGCTCAAAATCATATTTATTTTTCCATATCCTTGATATATATGCTTTCTCTCGATTTATTTAAAGTTCATTTGCATAAATCTCAACAAACTAGGGGCAACTGTCAGCATCCATTTTCTAGATCTAGATATCGAGGAAATTATGAAAAATCCTATAATGAAAGTTGCCTTTCTCGAGTCTCAGTAGATGGAGGATGGTCAAATCTAAGTTAGGATTGAGAATAATTGGACTTAAAATCACTTTTCTAGAATCAATTTGCACCTAATTAAAAAAAATAAAGTTTTAGGGGTAAATGGTAGTTTTTAAAAGTTCAGGGACTAAATTGCTAAAAAATTTATAACTTTTGCTTCTTAGAGTCAATCCGCTTATGTACAATCGAATTGACTCTTTAGGGAGCCGATCGGCTTAGCATAAGTGAATAATCATTAGTATTTCCTAGGGATTCCTAACTCTACTCCTATAAATAGAATAATATAGCCTAGGTCTAGGGCAACACTAATTAATTACTAGAGCAAGAATCTCAAAAATTTTCTAGCTACATCGATCTATACAGAAGCCCTTAGCAAGCCACTAAGAAAGAACTCCCAAACTAGGAAACCCTTTAAAGAATGACAAAAGCTTTTCCGAAATCCCAAAAGTAGAAATAGATTCCCAACCACTCTTTGATTCAACAGCTTCCACATTTCCTAAGACTTGCAGAATGATAACTAATAATGACAACCTAAGGGTTCCTCGACATCCATATTATCAACATTTCTTCTTTAATTGCTTCTCATATATATATATATATGTATTAGGAATGTGTTTCAATGTTTGTTCCACATAATTCACATGATTATACTAGAATTTCTTTCAACTGAACATGCTGATTTTATTGGATTTTAAATCTGATAATAAGAACACTTAGGGTTTTAAATCTGATTTAATTAAGGTTTCAAATTTGATTAGCTAATAGTGGATATAATTAGATTATATTTCCATTTTGTTGTTGATTTTACATATTCTAACTAAATTTTACCCTTTGTGCATATGGAAAATGGTTTTGGGTGCGAGAAATCAAAGACAACTTCAGAAAGCCACTTAAAGCCCGCAGACTGATCGGTTGTGCATAATATTAGGCTGATTTTTGAGTTTTTGATGTACTTTTTGTAATTTCATGTACCCTAACTTTGTTTTAGGGGTTTTTTTTTTCAAATTTTTAGTTGTAGGTGGGTTGTAATAACTAGATTTACTTTCTGCTCTTTACTTTTGCATTATTTGTGATGGACGCCAAATATATATTGTATGACTGCCTAATTAAAACTGGACAGATAGACTTAAGCCCTAAAATCGGACTTGGCATGGAAATTGTAGTTTATTAGATAATAAGATGTCATATTAGGCTTTAAACTAAAGTCAATATAGACTTAATGGGCTATGCCATGCTTTAGTTAGGTTAAATTGGGCCATATTAGATTTAGAATAACTAAACTGAGCCTTTTCATAAAAAGTAGACTATTAGGCTTAAAATTAAAGTAAATTTGTAATCGGGCTAGACTATGGGGGCCTTGTATATAATTAATTAGTGAGTTAGGTTGATAACTTTGAGTATGGGCTGAGCTTTAATAAAATGGAATATATTTAGGTGGACCTCACATGCTGTAGTGCTTGATGTATAGAAAAATTTATGTTGCATTTATAGGGAGTAGCCATTAAATAATGAAATTAAAAATAAATATACACAAATAAGGAAGTTGGCTGCCGGATCAATCTCTAGATTTGTGACATAAGCTTTATTATAGTATCTAGAAACGTCACTCATTAGTAAAAGTGTTCCAATTACCTGAGTGGCGACTCCTATCTCCACGATAGTCTCTATGACTAGTTAATGTGTTCCCGATTATGTTAAAAAGCCTTGCAGTGTCGTAGTCACTAAAGACACTTGGGTGCACTCCAGAAACCGCCGCCCATACAACATCGAGGGAATTATGGAAAAACCCTATCATGAATGTTATAACCTTTCTCGAGTCTCGAGAGATTGAGGACGGGCGAATCCAAGTTAGGATTGAGAATAATTGAATCAAAATCACTTTTCTAGAATTATTTTGGAATTAATTATCAGAAAAATCAACTTTGAGGGTAAAACGACAGTTTCCGCAAGATCAGGGACCAACTTGTCAAAATTTTCTAAACTTTTTGCCTACAAAGCCAATCGGCTCTACACAATGCTGATTGGTTATTTTTTAAACTTCGATGCCATTCTGCTTGTATTTTGATTTTAAAACGCCTAAAAATATTAAAAGTAAAATAAGCTTCTAGAAGATTTTTATGATAATTATTTAGACTTTTTAAGAGATCTTTTTTTATATTATCGACTGATAAAGAAAATATTTAAGTTTATCATTCTATTCTTTTAAGGTTTCTAAACCCTAGTCCTATATAACATCATTATACCTTCGGTTTGGAGCTACGATCATTAAGCATTAGCAACACCCTTTTAGCAGACAAAGGTTATTTTTAGAAATTAAGAGAAATCTTGAGTTAAAGAGAAAATCCTACGTACAAAAAACACAGAGAGTTTTCTTTTAGGAATCACTAAGAAAGAACCTCAGATTAGGAAACTCTGTTTTAGAATGACAGTAATTATTTAGATCTCAAGTGGAACTAGATTCTCAGCTAATCTTAAATTCAACTGCTCCATCGTCTCCTGAGACTTGCAAAATAGCAATCTACGGTGACAATCTGGGGGTTTCCCCTACATCCACATCATCAACATCATGTTCCCTTCAAACTGGTTCTTTTATTTTATAATTCAAGAAAAATTTTTAGAATGTTTTGTTGTTATTTCATATGATCTATATGATTAGAATATATTTTTCTTGTGAATTAACATGCTACAACTTGTTGGATTTTGAATATGATAATATGAACATGTAGGATTTTGAATCTAATAATATAATGTTATTGAATTTTGAATCTAATTAGTTAATGAGTAGGTAAACAAATTGATTTATATTTCTATATAATTGAATTAAGTTTAGAGTTATATGATTGAAATTTGGAATCTTAAATTATTATGTCCGCCTACTGTCTGTTATAATTTCTAGAGTTTGTATTATTTTTAGGTCTTCTAATTAAATTTTATGTTTCTTATGTTTCCTATTTTAGTTTACATTTTTAATCATTTTTTTATCCTTTGTGTATGTAAAATCGGCTCTATGCCTTTAACCGATTGTCTGTGCATATTTTGGCCTTGATTTTTGAGTTTTTTATATCTTTCAATGATGTTTATATATTGTTTTTAGTTTGTAGGTGGCTTTCTTTCATCTGTTGTAGGAAGGGTTGTAATAGCTAGATTTAATTTTCTAGATTCATCTCTGGATGTGGCGAAGCTTCCTTATGGAATCTAATACGCCACTCAAATTAGTAGAAGTGTCCTAGAGAATTACCCGGATGGTGACTCCATCTCTGCGCTAGTCTTTATGACTAGTTAGCATATTCTCAATTACGTTGAAAAGTCTTGCAGTGCCATAGTCACTAGAGACACTTGGGTGCGCGCCTGAAATCGCTACCCATGGCCATCAATTTCTTGGATGATGCTACCACCTAAGTCATCATCATTAAAACTTATACCTCTAACCTACTTATCTATATGCTCGCCAACATCATTGTACTCACCATCATCATGGTCGTCCTCATCATCTTTAATGTCAGTATCATGACCTTTATTCACTTTAGCTTTATCGTTAGCATGACATTCAACATCTTCATTTACATCATTCATATGACTAATGTGTCAAGCATTATAGTTAATCTCATTATGGTTGAGAGAAAAAATGACCACATCTAACAGATCCTATGAATCTCCATATACATATCTTATATTCGGTCAGATATTGTACTACTTCTTCATGATTAGGAACCCCACCGCTATAAAAAGACTCTAATTTAACCATCGCCTTCCTCAACAGCTAATTCATTATTCCAAATAGGGCTAGGGCATTCTCCAACCCTAATTCTAACGGTCTAGGATTGGTTTGTCGTGTTTGTGAGTTGAAAAATTTAGCTCTAAATTAATAAGAAGTAAACTTAGTAGAATTTAATCTTATTTTTTTCTCTTCTTTTTAGGGCATCTTACATAATATTTTAATCTTCAAAAGCTATTATAATGGATAACAAACTACTTGGTTTAACTACATCCAACTGTTAACAATTAAGGGTTATAGTTATCTATGAACAAAATAACACAATTCACTTTGAATTTAATGCAAAATTACTAGGGGGTTATATATCAAGCCATTGATTTGATACGGCACGTACAAAATAAGCCATATGTACTAGTTCAACAATATATTTTTCCCCAAAGAGAAACAATCATATTTTTCATTTTATACATAATAACTATTTACTTATTGTTTTTATATTACTCGTAATTTTCATAATTATTTTTTACATATTAAATAATCGATTTTTCATAAAAAAGAAATTATAGGTAGGATTTATATATTCTTTTATTAATTTATCCATTATTATGATTTATATTTACACAATTCAACTTGTAATTTAAAGGATCAAATTAACATATGTATTATATTTCTCCTAATGAATCAAGCCATTCTATATATGTATGGCTCCAAATTGTTTCTTCTTTTATTACAGCTTACTCTATATACTCAAGCCTTATCCAATTTTTTCGGTTTCGCTGATGTAGCCCGGTCCAAGTTTATTTAATTTTTAGTTTGGTACATCTATTTCGTACTTTTACCATAATCAACGGTATATAATTTTTTACTTAGATGGGGCACTTCATCTCACTTGCTTTCCCTATGGACATCTTCCAAAGTCATTCTCTTACATGGGACTATTTGTCACTTTCACAGCAGGATTTTAACCACAACTTCAAAGTGATGCATAGATGTGTGCGTGTACCAGAGTCTCCGCGATATAAAATAAATATGTTTACAAAGCTATCATTTCCATTATTATTTTTATTTTATAGTAGAATTCAATTATATTAAAAGAAAAAAGTTCATTTAAAAAAACTTAATAACTACGTCATAGTTTAGCTAAATAATCTTAACCTCAATTAGCTTTATAAAAGGAATGTTGAAGTTGCCAAGTTTATTATCCGTACGGACAACATGATCTTATAGCTTAAGAATGAAGTTTTATACCAACAATTCGAATGAAATTAATATAAATAAAGATAATTTATTTTAATGTTTTATAAAAATAATAAGTATTAACTATTTATTTTATTTAATTATTTAAAATTACATCATATAGTAATTTAAATAATATTATTTTGAAAAATAAATATTCTTAACATGTTTTTATATTTTTCAAATTAAATTGTGCTAAAATAAAAGATTAAAACAAGTAAAATAATATTAATTATTCATATTTATTGGATACTAAAATCTATTTATGGTAAGAATAAAATTTTATCCTATTTTAATAAAAAAATATTTTTTGAGTGACTTTGATACTTAATTATATATTTAAGAATTAAATTATAATTTTAAAGTACAAGTTCCGTCCTTTGATTCTATTGATTTTATCTACAGGGGATAGTAGTTAGTTTTATTAATGTAATAAAAAAATATAAAGACAGATTTGTATATTAGACCAAACTTCAAAAGGCAAATAATAATTACCTTTAATTTTATAAAAAATAAAATAAAATAAATTTTTAAAAGAAATAATATAAAAAGGTATCATGTGGTTTTAGTATTTTATAATAAAGAGAGGTATGTGGTTACATATTGTAACAAAAAAAAAGTATATCACATTAAAATGTTTTGATTCGCAAGGATTCAACCACTTTAATTTCGATTAACTATCATTATTATATTACATGTGTTTGATAATATGAGTCTGGAGCTTAACAACCACTAATATTTGTTGATATATTATAATGTAAAAAATATAATAATATTAGTTAAAAATACTGAGATAGAAATATTCAAAAAAAAAAAACTACAAATTGAAAAAATAGGTAAAATTTAAAAAACTACCATGTGGTTTGACACTTTTACACATAAGGGATATATGTATTTTTAGTATCAAAAGAATAACATATATTTTAATTTTTTTTTAGTAATTTTAGATACATAATATATTTTTCGCATTTTTTAGATTGTAAACAGTATTAAAAAATATAAATTTTTAACAAAATAAATAGTTTAAAGTAATTTAGTATTCAACTAAATATTTTATGATCGTAATAAATTATTAATATATATATATATAGGCTTAATTGCAAAAGAATATTCGATTTTTGGCGGTTTTTTCAATTTAATTACGTGTTTTTAATTGTAACAATGTCATGCTCGACCTGATCAATTTTTTCAAATCGATACATAAATAAGATTTTCAGTGATGTTTATTCTACGTGGCTACTAGAGCTTTAGTAAATTAAACACGTAGAAACAGTGCGTTTTAAAGCCAAATCAGAACGGTGCGTTTTGGACACGAGAAACGGTGCGTTGTTGACATCATAATCAGAAACAAAAAAAAAAACGATGACATATATAGTGTAAGAAAATTCTAAATCCCTAAAATTGAAATAGCCGTTATTTGTTACTAAAACCATTTCTTTGAAGAGAGTGAAAGTAAAAGAGAGTGAAAGTAAAAGAGGAAATCATTTGTTACTGAATCCAATTGTTTGAAGAAGCGAAGACATTGTAGTACTTTGAAGAATCAAACACATTGTGATCCCTTGAAGCAGCAAAGACACTGAAGAAGATCAGATATTATGGTTCCTTAAAGTACTGACTACTAGAAAAGGACAAGTTATTATATTGTTAATGGCTTTTCTAAGAAGCTTTTACATTAACGAGATGAGTGTGATATGTGTGGGATAGGGCATGAATCATTTTTTTATTACTGCACTTTCGGGTTTGTCAAAATTTATTTGAGTTTGTCATTCTAGGGTACTATGATTTTAGTATTAACTTATTTGAGTTTGTCATGGTTTGTAGGGTCTTATTCATGTAATGATTTTGTTTGTCTTGTTGAAATATTAACATTCATGCACTCTTTAAACAGAATGCCTGACAGGTTTTCTGTGTATATAAACTGTGGTGGGCGTTTTGCATCTGTTTGTGGGAATATGGCTTATGTAGGTAGAGATATTATGCCTAAATATGGATTAGACCCATATAGGATAGGATTTTTGGACATACTTGATGAAGAAGAAAAACTAGGGTATTATGGGGCAAAGATTTCTTATAAGATTCCATGATTGAGTTTGAATGAATGGTTAAGGGAAATGGTGGATGATAAAGGTTTAATGGATATGATTAAGTATATAGATGATTCCAATGGTGTATTCCAAGTCTATGTCAAAGGAGAGAAAGGACAAGTAGCATTGCCTGGTGGCATAAGTCAATATATTCATGGAAAAGATGCTGGTGTTAGCTGTATTAGTGAAAATCCAGAAGGTGTAGATAATTTAGATGAAACTGAGGATGAGATTGAGTGTGATGATTTGAACACTGTGTTTGATGTCAGTGTTTAACATAGTGAGCAATTGCAGCAGCAAGTAGAATTAGAAGAGGATCCTGAATACTTACCAGTTGATGAGAGAGACACAGATGATGGACTAAAAGATAATGAACTGTCAGATGATGATGAGTATGTGGAAGCAAGGAAAAGTATAGCAAAGTATAAGAACTATATGCCTGTTGATGAGCTCGCTGACAGATTACATGGCAACACTGGTTTGCAGTTCAAAAGATCATCTACTGATGGCACTACTGGGGCAGAAAATGCTGGACAGGAAGCATCTAGCTTTGTAAGTGAATACGAAGACTTTGATGCGGATGTGAATTCAGACAGTACTGATGAGGATGGTATTGAAGAAGATTCAAGAAAGAGGAGAAAGAGGGTTGTATATGATCCCAGATGTGATCATGAGTATTTACAACTGGTTCTTAGAATGCGATTTGAAGATGCATATCAGTGCAAAGCTGCAGTTTGTAAATGGGCAATTATTAATGGTCACAATGTGCAGGTGATGAGAAGCAGTAAGTACCAACTTCAAATGAGATGTGACAAGGGATGCCCATGGAAGCATATGATTAAAAGAGAGCATACCTTTGCTATTAATACATATGTTGGTGAGCATAGGTGCCCTAGGAAGATGAGAAAATAGGCAAGCTACCTCTGAATGGATAGCTAAGGAATATATACATAGATTCAAAAGAAATTTCGATTGAAATGTGAAGGACTTGGAGGATGACTTACTTGATAAGTTCTATGTTCAAGTGTCAAGAACAAAGTGCTATAGAGCAAAATGGAAAGCACTTAATATGCTAAGAGGGTCTGTACAGGAACATTATGCTAAGTTAAGAGGCCATAAAGCTGAATTGCTAAGGGTGGATAAGGAAGGCAGATTTGATTTCCTCCTTGATGAAGACTGCACTTTTAAAGGTTTTTTTATAAGCTTTAGTTCCTTGAGGAAAGGGTTTTTGAAGTGTTGCAGGCCCATTATTAGATTTGATGAGTGTTTTTTGAAAATTTTTTTAGGAGGGGCATTATTGTATGCAGTTGCTAAAGATGGGAACAATCAAATGTTCCCCATCTTTTGGGCTGTAGTTGAATGCGAAAATAAGTACTTTTGGACTTGATTTTTAACCATTATTTTATAGGAGCTGCAAATTACAGATGGTTTAGGTTGGACCTTTATATCAGACCAACAAAATATGATTTTTCTTAACTGTTTTAATTGTTGTTTAGTTTATATTTGTATTTGCTGAATATTTATATTTGGTTTATTGCACAGGGTCTTACTAATGTTATAAAGAACCTAGCACCTTTTGCTGAATATAGGAATTGTGCTAGGCATGTTTATTATAATTGGAAGAAGGAGTTTAAGGGGCAAGTATTAAAAAATATGTTTTGGAATGCAGCTAGAAATACTTATGAAGTTGCTTATAAGGAAGCCATTAATCAAATTAAAGTAGAGAATGTAGCTGCCTATAGCAATTTTTTACAGAGGGATCCATCCAAATTTTGTAAGTCATTTATCTGTGAGCTTCCTAAGTATGATATGATTGATAACAATGTCAGTGAAACCTTCAATGGTTACATTGTGAAAGTTAGGAGTATGACCATTATAGACACGCTAGAAGATATTAGATGTGTATTAATGGAGAGAATGCACAATAAGTTGATGCATGCTAGTGGTTTAACTGACTCCATCACACCTAGAACAAGAACTAAGCTTGAAGAAATTAAGTACAATAGTAGATTATGTACTTGTAAACCTGCTGTTGGTGGCAAGTTCCAAGTGAACATAGGAGAGGATCAGTTTATGGTTGATATAAATATGCACACTTGTACTCGTAGAGCATGGTAGATAACATGCATTCCTTGTATCAATGCCTATTCTAGCATTCATTGGATGAACCAGGATAGTGCAACCTTTGTGGACAAGTACTATATTATAGAAACTTATATTGAAACCTAAAAAAATACTCTTAAGCCACTGAATGGCAAAAAAATACGGCCACAAGCTAATGGGCTTCCAATCAAGGCACCCAAATTTAAGAAAATTCCTAGCAGACCCAAGAAGAACAGGAAGAGAGATATCACTGAAGATCCAAAGAATCCTAATAAGCTGTCCAGACAAGGAATTCAAATGACTTATGCAGTTTATGGAGGAGTTGAGCCTAACAAAAGGAGTTGTATGAAGAAAAATGATCCATCTTTCAAGAGGCCTCATAAACTGCCAGTCAAGCATGGCAGGCCACGAAAAGTAACTTCTGGACTTGGATCTACTGCAACTTCCCCAACAACTCAGTCTGATGTCCCTAGCTCAAGTGGACCAAGTCAATTTGCTGACACACCTTCAAGTGAACCTCAATCTGGGCCAAGTCAATTTGCTGTCATACCTTCAAGTGGACCTCAATCTGGCTTAACAACCAAAAATGGGTCTCAAAGCAGGAAAAAAGAAATTGCATTAGTAAGTTATTTTAACACTTGTATTTGGTTTATATTTGAACAGTGGGAAGCCCAATTTGTATTCATTATGGCTGTACGAACAGGTTAACCAAGGTTATGGAGTAAGAATCTTTGAAGATTCTGGCAACATGTATTTGAGGGTAATATAATATCTATTTTTCTCTTTCTTATTATTTTATGCCTAGTCTAATGGAACAATTGTGTTTGTTTTCTAGATGCCTGAATCAAGGAGAGTGGAATTCATTTCTGATACAAAGGCAGTAGTTAAGGTTGCATCAGTAAAGGTAGCGGCAAGTAAGGGCAAATCAGTTTTCTCTTATGCCAGACCAATAATTACAAGTTCAACAAACAATAGAGGTGGAAGAGGAGGGGGCAGAGGTTGTGGCAGAGGAGCTAAAAATGGTGGGAGAGGTGTTGCACATGTTGGAACCCAAGAGAGTCAAGCAATTTGATTGGTTATTGCAGTTGTGATTAAATGTAGAGCAAGACATTTCCTTTTTTAGGCAAATATTGTGTCTGTTATCTTATTTGCAGACTTGTGCCTTTCTTTGTAGCAGTCTTTATACTATTGTTTGTAGTTAAATATTTCCTTTGTTTTCATACCTATGAACATAATATTTTGAAGGCAGATAATGCATTTATTTTCATCAGAAAATACTCTTCTTAAACACTTGTATTCTCCATTTATGATTTATATTAGTACCATATATGTGCAAGGCATCCAACTTCAAGTTATATAGCCTATGTAAAAATGCTCAATAATCATAAATTAACATTGTCATTTATTCAATATTTTTTGTTCAAATTACAATACAAACATGTCAAGCAGCATCATCTGTTTTCTCAAACCAACAGTTAAGCTAAACTCATAGGTATTACAATACCAATACCAATAACCACAGTCATGAGTAGTAGAATACAAAGCCTTCTCAAACCACATCAGGATACTCTCTTGTAGTATTTTCTTCTCAGAATTAAGCTTTCTGTAGTCATCAACAGTTTTCTGCAGTCATCAACAGTTTTCTGCAATAACTCAAACTATTCCTTCTTTTCTTCATAGCTACATACTTTCTCAACCATCGTTTTCTCCATTACCATCTTCACTTTTATTATCTCTTCTAATGCGTCCCTTTCAGCCTTCAAATGATTCATCACCTCTTTCGTATAAGGAGCCATTGCTATGTCAGGGTGAAGCCATCGAACTACTGATCGAGTTCGCAATTGAAGCATTACACGACCAGAATAAAAAATGAATTAATTTCAATCAACCTAATACAACATCATTATCTTCAAACTAGCAGACAAATGTGAATTTTGGGGCATATGAAGCATGAGAATAAGAACAATTAGGATTAGAGATTGCATATGAATTTGGGAATTAGGGTTAGAGATTGCAGACAAGGAGCTTCAATTTAAGATGTCAAAAACGCATTGTTTCTCCTGTCCAAAATGCACCATTTCTGATTTGACTTTAAAACGCACCGTTTCTACGTGTTTAATTTATCAGAGCTCTGGTAGCCACGAGGAATAAACTTCATCGGAAATCTCATTTATGTATCGATTTGAAAAAATTGATAAGGTCGCGCATAACATTGTTACAATTAAAAATACGTGATTAAATTGAAAAAAATGTCAAAAATTAAGTATTCTTTTGCAATTAAATCATATATAAATAATAAACTTTTAATTAAATTTATAAAATATTTTTTAAAATAAAATCTTAATATATTTATAAATTCTATGATTCATTGCTATACATCTTATTACTAATAAAAATAATTTGGAGATAGTTAAAATTCATGCATAATTATATATGAAAAATTAAAATATAAATATTTATTTAAAAAATATTAAGAAAATAAAATACATGTTATTCTTTTTATATAAAAAATATAAAAATAATTTCTTTTAGGAGTAAGAATTTTTAAAATTATTTTATATTACTTTAGCAAATTCTATTATAATAGATAACCTATAATTACATGTAAATTAAAATTATTATTTTTTCATTAGATAAAATAAATTATTTATTGTTAGTAATTTAAAATAAAATGAGGTTACTTTGTTTATAGAATTTCCCATTTAAGAATACTGGTTAAAGTTGGGAGAGAAACCAACTAACCCCAAACTATTGAAAGTCAGCTGAGTGGTCTTTGTCCCAAAAGCTTATTTGTTTGCTTACTCATTCAGTTCCATCCCCCATTAAAGATCCATTGCCACCTCTCAACTAACTTCACCTTTTACAATTATTTATTTATTTATTTTCTTAAATTTAAACTAACCCTATTTATGAATTTCTAGTCCAATTCTTGACCATGAAAAAATCACCTTCAAAAGGTCTAGAAGCCAGTGTATTAAATTGTAGGCAGATAGATTGGGAACTTAGGCCTGGCGGCATGCTTGTTCAAAAGAGAGAGGTCGGGGATGGCTCTTCTGGACCCATGATCAAGATCAAGGTCTCTCATGGTTCCTATCACTATGAAGTCACTGTCCCTGCTCAATCCACTTTCGGTAATTAATTAATTGCCCTATTGAAAACTCTGTTTGCAATTTTTCTATTTGAATAGGGTATTGATCCCATCAGATACATTCCCACTTGTTAATTTTCTCGTTTGATATGTTACTTGTTTGTTGTTTTCTTGAAATCGTTCTTGGCCATTTTCTTTTATTAGTCTAGCTTTTGATCTTAGTGTTTCTGCCATTTCAAGGAAATCAAGTAATAATTTATTGGATAGCAAACAAAAAAAAGAAACAACTGGTTTTGTTCTATATTTTCGTTCATTCTTGGATATAATTTAATGTTATACTGCTTGTTGGCGTTTCGGCTTCATGAAAGATAGGGTGTCGCCGTGTTAGACATGGGCGATTTTGGGCTCTGTGATGGCATAGGCTGGGGGTAGTGATGTTGATACTCAATTGCTGGTTTTTGTTCAATTTTGAAGGCGATTTGAAGAAGGTACTTGTCCATGAGGCGGGTCTGGAGGCTGAGGAGCAGAGACTGTTATTTAGAGGAAAGGAAAAGGAGGACAATGAATGTTTGCACATGGAAGGTGTAAAAGACTTGTCAAAGGTCATACTTCTAGAGGACCCAGCTTGTAAAGAGAGGAAGCTTGAGGAGATGAAGAAAAATGAAGCAATATTAAAAGCCTGCGAAGCAGTTGCCAGAGTGAGGGCAGAGGTTGATAAGCTTTCACAGAAGGTTAGCATCTGTTTTTGAGATAAAGTTTAAAATATGGAGCCAACTGCTTGCAGTGGCAACTAATTATGGTTTTGTTTTGGTTTCTCAGGTTGTTACATTGGAGACAACTGTTAGCAGTGGCACTCTAGTTGCGGAAAAAGAATTTATTGTCTTGACAGAACTGCTAATGGTGCAGTTGCTCAAATTGGATATGATCGAAGCTGATGGAGAAGCAAAAGTACAGAGGCGGATTGAGGTTAGACACTAGCGGTTATTGTTCCTCTGCTAGCTGAGCTATTTCTTTTATTTGATATTTTTTTTCTTTAAGTATTTTTACATTGTAGATTAGGCTATAAAATCGTTTATATGTCTATATACTGATAATAAATATTCCCATAGCGTGAATTCGGTACAGGAGTGAGAGATGCTTGCTCATTTGCCTAAAGGGTTAAAGCAGCGTGCCCCACTTTGTGACATAGTACAATAATGCTGGGAAGTTTAATGAAATTATTCAAGGAACTGTAAAAATATGCCATGAACGATTGTTGAATTCATCTTGGATCCTTACCATAATTGCATAGCTTATATTTTAGGAATGAACAAAAAAGAATATTAGAGAGGTACAACTTTAGCAGCTACTGGTAGGAGAATAGGTATGATTTTGTACTTATAATGTAAAGTAAGAGTGAGAAAGAGGTTCTCTGGTGTAGTTATACTTGGCTTTTATGTAAGTTAAACAAACGAAATTAATTCTACATGAACTGGACCTGCAATTACTTTACTTTGGACTTGCAATTGAATTGCCCTGTATTTCAGGAGGATACTGTATATTAGACAATTTGCTTATTAAGCGTATGCATTTCACAGTAAACTATGTTGTCAAAATGATAATGCACTACTCAATTTCAATTGCAGGTCCGCCGTGTCCAGAGCTTTGTAGATGCACTCGACAAACTAAAGGCTAGAAACTCCAACACATTGAGCAATAGTAGCAATGAAGTGTCAGTGACTGCCAAATGGGAGACATTCGATTCTGGAGTAGGAAGCGTCAGTACCCCAGTCTCAATACAATCTGCAACTAAAGTAACTCAGGACTGGGAGCTGTTTGACTAGCCGTGAGTTCCAACGTCAGGTTGGTTTTGTAGAAATTGACAATTGGAACATGTATATTCTGCTATTTTTATCATTATAACTGAAAGCATATTCTGCTATATTTTGATCACCGAGTCGTTTTTAGACACAAACTGGGGGGGAGGACTGCTTTAAACTGCTGCTGCCATGTATTCTCTACACTTTTTTGTTGTATAAGATAGTTTTGAGTTGCGTGTCCTTTTCACTTATTGTTTTTAGTTTTTTTTTACTGACGAGACTATCATTTCCTCCGAGGCACCTATATTCATTGCAAATTGGAAATAAATATCCTTACCAACAAAAAGAAATTGAAAATAAATATCTTGACCAAGAAAGTATCACTCCTATAGAAGCAAAATTCTATGTTGCCATTTATATAATAAATTAATGGATGAGCGAGATAAGTCATTAGTTTTAATAAGTGAATATTTATTAATTATATAATGCTAAAAATATGAAACATTCATATATACATGTTATCTACTTATTTATTGCGGTATATATATTTAGCACAGATAAAATTACCCGTTATGAAAAATCAAGATTGTTTATAGAAGAAATCTCATAGCTCACTGTTTTTTTTTAACTTTTTTTTTTTATATGTTGTTTTTGTATTTTTATATTTATAAGGTATTGACTTTTTTATACCGTTATTTTATTCTTTTTTTATATAATTTATTTTTATTGACTTAAACTCCTAAAATTGAGCATATTTTTCTATCTGTTTTCTACTTTTTTTTTTTAGGCTTTCTATCTTTCAAATTAGAACTTTACCATCCTTATCTGATTTTGATTTTAATTTTTTTTTTTATTTTGTTGCTTAAACTAGGAGTTATAATTGAGTTCTAATATAAATGAGTTCTAATATAAATGAGTTCTAATGGATAATAGCTCTATAAATTCAACTTTGGTTGTAAATTCACAGATTTTGAGAAATTTGAGTAAATCTAGCTTTGTCGAAATCGAAATAGCTAGAAAAAAGTTGTTAGTGAAGTAATAGAAGTTAGGAATGATGTTGGTGAAGAAGATGAGAAGAAATTAATTAAAAAGAAGAAGGATGCCGCTGAAGATTCTCCTAAATCATTAAAGAAAAAGACAAAATATTAGTGATAATTCTTCATTGAGGCGTTCAAAACAGGAGAAAGTAGTGACAAAAGAACCTGCCGATGATTCAACCAAAGCTTGATCTAAAAAAACAGAGTAAATCTCGATTATGCTTTTAAGGTATTATTTCTTTCTGTATTAAATTTATTGAAAACATATTTTTGATAAAGTTTTATATATTTTTCTGGTTATGTTTTTGTATTTTTGTTGTAATTTTTGTTGGTTGTTGTTTAGTTTATTTAAAAGATAGTTAGAAGATACTATTAAAACGATTGAAATATATATTTTTTATTTTTATATAACAGAATATTTAAAGTACATTGTTGATATATTAAAATATAGATTATAACAGTATATATTATTTGACTCATACTTGCATTTTCATGAACAAAATAAAGTTGTAATTAGATAAGATCTGATTTTTTTTTTATGTATGTTTTCTAGTTCATTCATATTGTAGTTGAAGTCTTCAACTTTGTATGATCTTGATGTTGCATATCAAAAAGATACTACTTATATATTTTAAAGATATTACATATCAGTATACTGTTTAAAATAATCGAAGTATATTTTGTTTTTGATTAGTCTGTAACAGGATATTTAAAGTATATTGTTTATATATTAAAACTATATGTTATAATAGTATATATATTTGAATCATGTCTGCATTTTTATAGATAAGATTTAGTTGCCATTAGATAAGGTTTTATTTTTTTTATATATATGCTTTCTAGTTCATTTATGTTATAGTTCAAGTCTTCAATTGTTTTATGACCTAAATGTTGCATATAAAAAGATAATATATATATATATATATATATATATATATATATATATACACTGTTAAAATAATTGAAATATATATAATTTTTGTTTTTCTAGAATAGGATACTTAAAGTTTGTTATTGATATAATACTCAGACTTTAAGGTATGACTGTGTTTTAGTTTTATTATTTATTATTTATTTTAATTTGTTCATATTTTTTGTAATTTTTGCTTATTAGAATTTTTTATTTTCTAGTAATTGTAGTATTTTTATTCTTGCTTTTGCTGAGTATTTTGTAAATGGGGATTGGTATGTCTGCTGCGAGATTTAATATTGATGATCTTCATAGCCGTATGTTGTTGCTCAGTACAATTATGTAAGGTTCAAAGAAGTTAATGGAATAGTTAGTGAATTAAAGGACACTTCTAAAGAGTGAAAAGATGTGAAGACGAAGAGAAAGTGGGTTAATTGCTCGAATGGTAATCAAAGTATTATTTTGTTTCATTTTCAGTGCCAAACTTTCATTTGTATCATTTATTGACCAAACTTTTATTTAGTTTCACTGATTGGTTACCTGCTAATTTCAGGATAACTTTTTTATGTGGCAATCAGAAAGTCCGCGTGGCTGCCATGTAAGATCCAATTTATTTTAAATAATGGATCCTCTAATCCTAGTCGTTTTCCACTAAAAAGATTACATCTATCCCTAACGCTAAAAATTATATTTCTTCAAACTATCTCTTTATCTCTATAATTTTTACTTCATTTCCAACTCTTATCTTTCCCCTCTTCTTCATCTTTCACTTCACCTACAAAGAATCCATCTTGATTTCTGGTGTAAGAAAACGATATGAGGAGCAACATTGTCATGACAACTGATCTTCGTCTTTCACTTCGCCTACAAAGAATCCATCTTGATTTCTAGTGTAAGAAAACGATTGAGCAGTAATGTTGTCATATGACAATTGATTGGATTAAGAGGCTCCCATTAGAAGACCCACCTGATGATGGTAAGCCAATTATGTTTTCCTTTTAGCATTAGTATTCCATAAATAAATCTATGACTCAATTCATTTCTCTTTATGTCTATAAAATACTTAGGAATTTTGTGGCTTTAATCGAAAATTAATTAATTAATTTCTTACTGAATTGATTTTTATTTTTTAGAATTTTATTATTTTGTGCATTAAGGACTTCCTTTTAATATTTCAGTATACACATGCACCATGTTGGGGTCGATTCAAAAGGTGATTTTGAACAAAGAGTTATTAGGTTTATAAATTACTACAGTAGTGATAAAATGTCTATGCTTGAGATTATAAGCATGGCCAAGGAGTTAGGTATTGGAGTAAGGAATAAAACATCTTGTGGTTACATCCAAAAAAATTATTTAGCAATGGGTTAAGAAGCTTAGATAATGATAATGATTCAATTGAAATGTCATTATTTGTGGACAGCACTAAGATTATACATGTGTATGTTAGAGATATGGGAAGTGAATTTGTGGAAGTGGAAGTGGAGGTTAGGCAAGGTGCTACTGAGGAAGTAGAAAATGTGCAAGAGGTGGATGATGATAAGAGTGAAACCGAAAGGGAAGACTGAAGATATTGATTTTCTAGATTCTGATTATGACCTAAAAAATGATAAAGATGATGATATTTTTTATAAGTATGTTGACATAGAGATAAAGAGGGATAATAATAGAAATTATGCTATTGTGGAAGAAGAAGTAGACTGCGACGAGACATCCTATGCTGATTGAGAAGAATTAGACTCTTGTTCTCAGACTGATGAGTCTGATAAAGAAACTTAAAGGCTTATATTTCATAAATTCAATGAGGAGACAAATATGGCAGATCCTCATTTCAAGATTGAGATAAAATCCCAAAGTTTTAAATAGTTCAAGAATGCAATTAGGAGCCATTCAATTAAACATAAGGTTCAAGTGAAATTTAATCCTAACAATAAGAAGAAGTGCAAGGCAATTTGCAAGCAAGGGTGTCCTTTTTATATATGGGCTTCTCCTATGCCTAAGGATAAGTGTACATTCAAATGAAATCAGGAATTTTGGAGCATAAATATAGCGAGGAGCGTAGTATTAGACATGTTAATGCAGAGTGGATTGCAAGAACATATCTGGATACTTTTAGAGCTGACATAGCATAGACATTCAATGGTATTATCTAAGCATTTAAGAGGAATCAAGAAGTAAATATTACTAAGCTAGTTGCATGGAGAGCTAAGTCAATTGCTTTGAAGATTATTGATGGTGATGAGAGGGCAAAATTTGTCAGGTTACAAGAGTATGCATTAGAGAGTTTAAGGAGCAATCTTGGTTCCATATTGAAGTTTCAATTGGAAAGTGGAGTTTATCAAGGCATGTATGTATGTTGCTGCCTTGAAAGTTGGTTTCAAAGAAGGATGTAGACCTTTAATCTCAGTCGATGGATGCTTCTTAAAAGGTATTTATGGAGAGCAATTATTAACAGTTGTTCGGATAGATGCAAATGATTGCATTTATCCAATAGCCTATGCTATTGTTGGGAAGGCGAACAAAGGGCCCATTAATCTAAATCTATTTAAAACAATGTTTAATCTTACAAGGAAAATTGATATTTAATAATTCATAAACTTATGTTGATACACCTTAGCTTTTTTTCTGAACTAAAAAATACAACTTAGGTTTTATTTACAATCTTTTAGCAGTTAAACATCATATTTAAACTACGTTAGTAGCCTTAAAAGAACACTTCATACAACCCTGCAGTTGCCTCTCATAAGCCCTATAAATGCCCCATATTCATTCAAAGATCTTCCTCATTACATAACCAATATATATTAAACTAAATATCTTAATCCATTTCCAAACAATAACTCCTCTTCTAAATAAGCCATTTCCATTCTCTTTCATTTCGTTGAACCCTTCGAAGTAAGCCAAGAATGACAGATCGAGCATGATTTGGCATGGGTGGATCATGCCACTGAAAGAAGTCACATGCTCTCTATATCTACGTTACCATAAAACAAGAAAATAAAAAAAAATCCAAAAGTCAAATTTCACTAATTTACAAACAACACATAAAGCTCACCTTATATCTTCAACAACCAAAGAATCAAAGCCCTAGGTTTGCATTAGCCCATGATGCTTTCAACATTGCCACTTTATTGCACTTGCAGTTTGGAATTGCAATTTGGTGTTCCATTTGATTGATGTTGCTTTCTTTGCTTATCTATAATGAAAGTTCTAATATTTTTTTTATTTGTCTATTACAGTAACGAAGAGAGCAATGCTAGGAAGTCAAGATGGATTTTCTTTGTAAGGGAAATGAAAGAGAAGAAGACCAAAAAGAAAAGAGGATAGTAAAGATAGTTTGAAGAGATGTGATTTTGAAGGTTAGGAATAAAGGTAAATTTTTTTAGTGGGTATAAGCGCGGCTCTTTCAGGGCCTACCCCAAGTGATTATGGCTACATCACCGTGTTAGAGGTTGTCTCATCCGTACTAGGCTTGATTCGAAGTTCGAAAATAGGTCTCAAGGGATCACGACAACCGTGGTGATCACGAATTATTGAAGAAGACTATGACCCGCCACTTGGGTAAAATAATCGGAACAAATAGAGAGGGATGAAGGATGACGGCTCAGATTCCTCGCGGAGAGCCTAACTTTCACCTTCCCCAAATAAGATATTTGGGTTCAGAAAGTTTGGTGTGTGTTGGCAAGGGGTTAGGCACTCTAACACGCTTGGCCACAAAGTTCGGCCTTCACTAGACTCTAAAGCTTTTGGTTTCCCTAATCATACTAACCTAGCTTGGTTGCCAACCATTTTACACTAGTCCAGAGTGTTCCGGAGAATTCCGCATTACTCTAGCACTCTCGGCAAAAAATTTTAGATTTGAGGCTCCACGGTGTGACACTTAGCTTTAGAACCTACACACTAAAACCAAAACACCCTATACATCATCTTAAATCATATTGAATTGAAAAGTAAATAAAAACCAACAAAAACAAAAAACAAAACAAAATCTAAAATAGATAAAAAAAGCATAATAAGAAATTAAAAGAAATTAGTAGGTTGCCTCACACCAAGCACTTCTTTAATGTTGTGTGAGCTATACGTTGGGATGATTTCTCATCTAGATTCTAGAAATTGTAAAACCTCTTTTCCCGAGTGAAATTCTCCACCAGAATAGAGTGTGAGCCTCTATTCATTTACCTTAAAGTCACCTTTTTTAGGAAGTGATAAACAACACCATGTGGAAAGACTTGCTTAACCACAAATGGACCCGACCAATGAGGTTTTAACTTACTAGGAAAGAGCCAAAGTCTCGGGTTGAATAAAAGTACCTTTTCTCTAACCTGAAATTATATGCTGGAGTTGATTCGAGCATCATTCTATTTCTTTGTGCACTCCTTGGTTAGATGAGCATTCTCATATGCATGTAATCTCCACTTGTCTAGCTCATTCACCTGTAAATTCCTTTTCAGCTCTGCGCTAGCTAGATCAAGGTTAACCTGTTTAACAAAGATACTAAATCACTAGTTTGTGAATTACTAATAATATCACAATATAGATCCCCGGAAATAGTGTCAAAAACTTGATGCGCGTTGTTATGCACACGGCAAAGTGCACTGGTCGTATCAAGTAATATAGCAATCAAATAAAAGTTACCGTTCCACTGAGAACCAAATGTAAATACTATTTTCAAACCTTAACTAATTTCTAGCAATCGATTTATTGTTTAGAACTTCTGAAATTAAAGATTAACTAAATTAAGACATGAATGAAAGTGAATGAAAAGACAAAATGAAGTGAGAATCTATATAGGTGTTGAATTCTCATAATCTATTTGCATATTTCATGAATCAATTAACAATTAAATCAAAACCAAAGAGTTGAATTGACAATCATCTATGTTAGATAAAAACCTTTCTCAAGTGATTAAACTCCTATTTCCTAAGAGAAGAACAATGAATCTCTTCTTTAGCCAACTCACTTAGGTCATGCATTAAGTTTAGAAAATTATCATGTCAAAGAGTCTTATAAGCAACCCTCTATTTCTAAGAGAGGTCAGTTCATAGAAAGCTATCTCTACTCAATTTTATGAAAACAATATCAAATCAATATGTCGACCTATCAATTAAAATAAATAAAGCAAAATCAAAGAAACAAGACAACTTAATAATAATGATTCAATTGCATAATAAATGATTCAATCTATACAAATAAATTAGAGTTCATCAATACCCAAATAGCAAAAGATTATTTCCTACACATTGAATTAAAGAAAGAAGAAAAAGGAAAAGAAATTCTCAAATTATTCATGACTGAAAAGATAAGGAAATCCTCCACTTCAATCTTCAAACTTGGAGACAATCTATAGACTTAGTGTTTCTTCCTTCAAAATCATGTCCAAAGACCCTAAATCTCTCTAAGAATAAAATTCTAAAACTATTCTCTCTTTAAGAAAGTGTAAGAAATTGAATCCTCTAATGTAGCAAACACAGGGTGACACGACAGGCACATGGGAAGATGACCTAGTTGTGTCACGTGAACTAATTTGGAATGCAGATTTTTGTCTAGATTCACATGGGAATCACATTGGAAAGACATCTCCCGATGTTAGGCAGTGCAGGAATTGGCAGAATGAAGATGTGGCCCACACGAGAAGATTGCATGACAAGGTTAACTTCCCATGTGCCTTCCTGTTGGTTCTATCCTTTTTTGCCTTTCAAGAGTGCCATTTTGGCATGGTTTCCGAAGCCACCGCGGCCTCCACCACGGCCCATAGTGGCTCAGCACCGGTTAGGGCACGGCCTGGAAGAAGTCAACAGATGCGGAACGTAGAGGTCCAACACGGCCTGGACTCCGCCCGTGCTAATCAGCACAGGCTTGACCATGGCCGTGCTGAAGGGATTATATAGGCAAAAACAATTTGCTGAATTAGGGTTTGATTTTCTGACTTGATTTCCATTATACAAGCTTAAACCATCTACTTCCGGACTTCAATTCTCGACATTAGAAGATCATTTCATCAATTGAAGGAAGGAGTACATCTGTTTTAACATCAAATTGAAGATCAAGACAAGATTTAGGAACATTCAAAAAGCAAATTAGGGTTTACTATTCTAAATTGGGAATTTAGGGTTTCTCATCCAACTTGAAGAAGAAGGGTGTACATACCTTTAATTTAATTTTCTGAATCTATTCTTTATTTTGTGTTGCTTATTAGTATGAGTAGCTAAATTATCAAACCCATTTGGGGTTCCTATGTTGTTGGATTAATTTTAATGTTTATAAGATTTTGATTATCAATGTTTGTTTCTTCTTGCTTTCATTATTAATGAGAAATCACTTTAATGACATACGTAGGGTAATTGCAATTGATAATCAATTTAATCTTTATCTTCACTAAAATCCAATTAACTTAGGTCTCCTAGGGTTTGCTTTTTCCTTTGAAAGTTTTCCTAAATCCTTCCAGATTATTTGACATTTAATTCATTGTTTGTTTATATTTAATCATAGCATAACACTTCATTGATTTATTTAGGTTAGATAATATAAGACGCTACAGTAGGTCTAGGATCACCCTTTCTCGAGAATATGACCTTGATACTCACCATTTGTGCTAGTCTGCATCGATAGGTTCACTGCCTTAGATTTTAGCTACATAAAAAGCTTATCAGAGGATGAATCAATTAATCTTATTGATTAATTACCTAGGCATTTTCTTCACAAGAAACTTCACAACCTCAAAGAATATCACTGTATGTCGCCCCTAGCATGTCTTTCTATATATATGGCATTTTAATCAAAGTCTTTAAAGATTTGAAATTTCTACAAACCTCTAGCTTATATTAAGTTAGGCTTTTATTTTTCTAATTGAACTTTGATTAATTAAGAACTAATATATGAATATCAAACCACCATAGGCTGATTATCATAAGCCCATTAGCTCTTAATTAGGTCCAATATATGTATGAGCTTAAGTCCAATCTTTAAAGCCTCATTTTAATCCTTAATTAAAGCCTATTTGAGTGTAATCCAAAAGATTTCTAACATGTTGACAATTAATATGAATTATAAATTAAACTCTTTTAATTAAATGTTAATTCACTAATTAACTCAATCTATATTCATAGATCAAGATTGATATTTAGTAATGCATCAATAACCACCCAAATGTTTAAGAATGATCAAAGTGCTTTAATTAACCTCTACACTGAACTATCTTACAATGAAATTCAATCATTTCAAAGTTTTTTTTTATCTAAATTGATTCATAGAGCATGGATGCAAGTGTCAACTCTATAATTGAACCAATCATATTTATCTTAATTATTGCATATAACATTTTGAATAAAATCTATGAAACACTTTTTATTTTTCATTCGTACAACCTTGGCCAATGATTTCATGTTAAACATATCAAGAATCATTAGGATATAAGATTCCAGTGACATATTACCTTGAGCAATGAATTCTTTATCGACAACTTAGTATCTCCATATGACTCTTACTATACCCAATAATTATTCTTTGAGCATTCCATGGATAGGATTAAAAAGTTGTGTCCATTAAGAAAGGACGTAGAGTAATTTGTTTGTCTGCCAAACAACCTAAATTATTTTTGCCTCGTATAAAAGTCAAAACTTATTTTATCAATTGAAGAAGTCATTCATTACTACCATATTAGCATCCAAAAGATGTAATTGCTAACTATATTAATACTACATTCTAAGTGGCTTTCTACGCTTTAAGTCCTACCAATTGGATCTAAAAGGCTTTCTAACTCTGTCTTACACGAGTATCCAAGATTTTCTTATCCACCATTACCACCAATGCTCCACTGTAACCAATATTAACATCAGTTGAAGATGATAACCAATAATGAGAAAATTGCCTATCCCACAATCATTTCTCCCTTCTCCGGCTCCTCTGCTTTATCTTTAATTTATCTAATCCTCCCGAATATGTTAGGAATAATTTGTTTTGCTCTATCACAAACTGCTACTTGAATTTCGATTTATACTTGTTCTCATAACACCTTACCTACACAAAAGCATTATTGTTAGTAAGATTCATTTCTTTCTACTGCAAAATGGAATTTGGATGAAAAAGTGCCAAAGAACAATAGTCACACTCCCTAAATGTCAAAATTTTAGAATATTAATTACTCTTTCTGTTGTCATTAATCCATCTTAACAATTAATTTTTCTCACTCTTTTTCACATTAGAGATTATTTCAAGCAATTTGATGAAAACCGGTAAAAATTATTAAAATGCCTATAATTTACATATATAAACATTTAATTATTATAAAAAAATATTTAGATACTCATTTATCAAATTTTTAAAATCTAAATACCACGATGTGATTATCCCAAAAATAAAAAATAAAAACTAAAATTAAAGCTGACTTTACGGAGTTAATTAAGATTTTGAAAATAAATTACTTTTAAAGAGTTCTTGAATTTTAATCACTTTTATAGAGTTCATGATTTTATGAATTATTTTCAGAGATTTTACTTAAAAATACTTTTATAGACATTGATAGACTTTTATTGATTTTTACAGATTATTATTCATCTATTTTTTAGTTATTTAAAATAAATTTAATTATTTTACTTTTATTATTTTCTTTATTTTTTTTTACGTTTACTTTAAAACATTATTCCACATAATGTTATATGCAAAGTAATAGACTTCATTTTATTATTGTATTAAATATATACCAGTTTTAAATTTTTTATCTCACAACATGAAGACTATTTTTCTTTATCAAGAGAATAATTTTTTTTTAAAGAAATTATCATAATATTATAATTTGTCTCCAATTAAACCACCAAATTCATATCATACTCGTTATATTTTGTTAATTACTTATTTGATAAATACTTAAATCAATAATAATCACGTTTATTAGTTATTTGATAAATACTTAAACTAAAAATTTTACTTACCAACAGAAAAAATTATCCAAATAATCTTTCTAATAAAATCTAGAAATCTGTATATGGTAGGTTTTTTACTCAAAATAATTAATTAAATACTTTATTTAAAGTTCATATTTTTATGAGGATCTTTTTAAAATTAAATAAAACTTTTAATTAATTTTTTTTATGTGTGAATATGATGTGTCTTTTTTAGTACTCGCAAGTGCACGAACCGTTCCTATAATAAGGGTAAGTTCACCACGAGGTCGACCTCTCAAAGAACTACGAGGCCACTTATTATAAAGACTAATTATCAACACAAAACAATAAAAGTAAATCTAAACACTCTAAATCAGTATTTTGAGAGGGTAATATTCATAAAGTAAAGTAACTAAACAATAAATAAATATGCAATACAAATGCAAATGTTTATGATCTAAAACTATATGCTAAAACAGTATTTAGTCTAGCCATTTACTTAGTAATTTCCTTGTTTTACATTAAGTCTAGATCTAATGAATGAGATGGTGATGTGCCTTTTTTCCTAAATCACTCAAGCTCATGATGCAGCTTAGGTTTCTTATGCAACTTAGGTTTCTTACACCAACATAGATTAAAATAAAGATGATGTTTCTAATACTTTTAAACCTAAAGATTTTCATAACAATTACTATTGCTAAATTAATATGATGGTTAACTAACAATAATAACTGAAACTAATAAAGATATGAAGGTAAAGAAATCATTCATTAAATAAATAAATAACAAGGTTCATACAAAAGTAAAAAGACTAAACTAAACACTTATAAAAACTAGCCTAACATATTTAACCCAATGATCATGGTATTAAATAGAAAGACATAAAAAAGTAAAAGCTCCCTCTAGATTAAGTATTTCTTCAAGTAGGAAGAAGATTGGTCCTCAGTCTCCACTTCTTGAAAAGCTCCTTAGATCCTAAAAAGAGTAATGAAAACTAAAACTAAATGTTTATGAAGAACTATAGAGAATTATGGAGAGAATAATAGTGGGCATGTATAGAGAGTAGGTAGGAGAAAACTTCCCTCCTTCTTTCTTCCTTCCTCTCTCTCCCTCTTTAGGGTTTTGCAGAGATTTATATAGAGGAGAGTCCTCCTCTAAATAAATCTCTCTAGAGATGAGTATACTAATATAAGTCTATCTAATAGATAAGATTTTATAAAATGACTATCTCATAAATAACTCTTAATGTAAATCCTAATAATTATATAAAATGACTAAAATATCCCTTGGGCCTTATAATTAGCAGTCCATGCATCTTAATCTTGAACCTTGATACGAATATGTCCTATTAAGCTTCTTTTAGCTCTATATTTTTCTCTTTTTGGTAATATTCCTAAAAATAGACAATTAAGCTTAAGTGAAGCAAAAGCACATATTTTCATCATTTTATGTATAGAAATATATCATTAAACCTTTAAAATATCCTTAAATATCTATACATAATTTGGATCGATCAAATACCCCCACACTTAAACCTTTACTTGTCCTCAAGTAAATAGCAATTGAGAATTAACTTTTGCAAAAAACCATGAAGAACATCCATACTCAGCTTAAAGATATTATTCAAAAGAATCTCACTAATGCAAAGATCATGTCAACCCAAGAACACTTTAGTCATAATAATTTTCTTTAAAAATATAAACTCAATCGTTGTTAATCAAAAGACTCAAGCATCCAATCCTTCACACCTGTTTCACAACAAATAGTCTAACTCATCTTCAAAGGATATAACTATGATGCATAATCCAAATTATCATACCCCTATTCAAAAAGACAAAACCTTCATTCAAAAACAAGAGATCAATAGATATTTATTACTTGCTTTTGAAGCTCTTACACTTTTTCTTTTCTTTTCTTTATACCTCTTGGATTTTAATTTTTGATACTTGGGGTACTTCTTTCTTTCTTGAGATGTTATGCCTTTTACGCAAATACAAACATGGGTAATGAATGCACCTGGTTACTCAATAAAACATATATCAAGATGCTTTGCATACTCATAATCTTAATTGCCTTTTTACACGAAAATCGACATTGGTCATGAAGATCCCCGGTTACTAAGCAACTAAAATTAGTAGAGTAGAGTTATTAAAATTAGAGCTTTAAACTTGCCCATATCATATCTCACAAACTTAGGCAAGCCAATTTAATAACAAGAAAATCATAATCTAAATTATACACTTCTAATCATACCTATGTCGGATGTTGCTAAACTATTCATCATGTCCATATACAAAAGATGAACACTTGATTATTTAAGTGCAAATAACTCATGAGTTCATATTTATACATGCTAAAAACTAACTCAAGAGTTCAAGAATCTTAACATAATAGCATTCTTTCATCAACTCTTATATAGAACAATAAGAAAAAGCTGAGTGGAAAAATTTAAAATTTTGCAAAAGATTAACCAAAGTTGTTAATTCTCATGGCATATGACGTATAAAGTTTAATTCGAAGAAATATTCTATTTCTCTCCTCACACTTAAATTTGACATTGTCCTCAATGTCATTGCATATAGAAAAATAAAGAACAAAAAGAGAGGAAAAAGATAGAATACTCCCCTAGAATTTTGCAATGCATACTAAGCCATGAACTTGAATCCAATCTCCACCATCCAAACCTTAGAAGCACACTTGAACACACATCATTGATAATTATAAAAAAAATAAAGAAATAAAAATTTAAAATAATAATAAAGAATTAAAAATAATAAATTATTCTAAACATACTAGAAAGATTAAATCCTAAGATAATTAAAAGTTAGGTCCTAATAAATAAATATAAATTCCAGAATAAAATTTAAAATAAAGTCCTAAATCAATGATATGACTATTTATGTGGAAGAGATAGATATTTATTTAATTTTAAAGGAGGGTATTTTAACTAAAAATAATTCATAATTAATCCCAATTTCTTGGATTTAATTATTTTAATTTTGCCCCTTTTTATTTGCAGCCGCCCCGCGGAGTGCGTCGTTAAGCTCGCTGCTCGCTGTGCGGGCCCGTTTGTGTGCTGCCTGCCGATGTTGTGGGTCCTCTTTGTGGGCTCGCGGGCATGTGGCTCGCGGCCGCCATGAAATGGCCTCTTCACGCAGCCCTCGCGCCTCGCGCCACGCAATTCTTCTCATGGGGCGTCCGCGACCCGCGGTTGCTTGGCTGCGGGCCTGTTGTCTCTCGCTATCGCCAGGCTCGTGTTGTTTCTGCCGCTGGCTGCTACGGGCCCGTGTGAAAATTCAGTACCGCAACGTGGCTCGCTCAAAATTTTTTTTTTCAAAGTTTTAGTTGCTTCTTATGGAGACATATTGCCCTTCTAGGGATCAAATATAAGCCTACAAGATAAACATAAAATAAATAAATAAATAGAAAAAAAATAAATAATAAAAATAAAAATAGAAATAAAAAAATAACTTAAATGCATAAAAATAAAAACAAAAATACAATTGCTAAGTTTATTGTCTATAGCTAGACATTCCTGATTATGCTCATGGTGGGCGTTCATCCGCGCACTCCACCTCTTCGTCATAAGCTATTCCTTTCAAATATGGCTTTATGCTTTTAATGCGAACATCTAAAGTATCACGAAAGCTCTTGTCAATTAAGAATAGAATAGCATCATATAATTGTTCATAAATAAGAGAATCTAAATAATTATATGAACACTTATCAATAGTAAATTTAGGAGATAAAGTTAGAGAATCAAACATTTTAAATTCCACAGTTTCTCCTAAAACTGTCATGGTAAATTTTTCATCATGCACATCAATCACAGTTCTAGTAGTTACCATGAAAGGTCTACCAATGAGTATAGTTTGCTCTTTATCCCTTATTGGTGTGTTTTCCATGTCAAGCACTACAAAATCAACATGAATTATTAACTTACCTACTTGTACTAGCAAGTCTTTCACTATACCTCTAGGATATTTTATCGATCTATCAGCAAATTGTAGAGACATAGTAGTAGGCTTCAACTCTCCCAAGCCAAGTCGTTCATACATCAAATAAGGTATCAAGTTGATGCTTGCTCCTAAATCTAACATGGCTTTTGTATGCTTTTTATCACCTGTTGTAATATTAATAGTGAAGCTACCAGGATCCTTCATCTTAAGGGGCAATTGATGTTGAAGCATTACACTTGCTATTTGTACTTTTTTGTTGTTCGCATATCGCCTTCTGTTGGTGTTCAACTCTTCAAATTTTTTTTGCATAAACTGGCTTATTCCTGATAACATCCAATAAAGGTAAATTAGTGTTAACTTTAGAGAGCATCTCAATACTTTCAAAAAAAAATTCATCTTTTTTGCTCTCTTTGGGTTGGTTTAGAAAAGGAATAGGGGGTCTATAAGGCTGAGCTGCCTTATAAAATTCAGGTTCATAAAATGCTTCCTTTTCTTTCTCCTTAAGCCTAAGATTAGGCTCTACTTTTTCTTCCTTGTGTATGCTTTCCTCATTGCTTTGCACTAATCCATCATTTTCAAGTGTACCTGCATAAGAAGAAGAATTTTTTTCCAGTTTCCATAGTAATTATATCATCAATCTCACGTTTTCTAATAGTAGTAATGCAATTGACTTGTTCAGGTTGACTTGATAGTTCTTCTTTATTGAGCCCTTCAATAATTTATCCCATTTGAGCTTCTAAACGTTTTAGTGAAGCCTCAATGGAATCTATCTTTTTCTCATTCCTCTCCATCCTATCATTAGAAGCCATCATAAATGATTGAAGTGTTTCTTCCAAACTTGGCTTTCTTTGTTCATTAGATCAAAGAGTTTATTCTTGATCTTGAAGGAAAGGATTGGAGTCCCTTTGGAATTGAGAATATATGGTAATGAGGTTGATTTTGATTTCTCAATAATTGTGGTGGATTTTGGTCACTGTATTTCCAAGAAAAATTTGGATGGTTTCTCCAACCTGTATTATATGTGTTGGAATAAGGGTCATTCATAGGATGCATGGGTTGGTAAGAATTCATCAAATTTGTTTGGTCATACATATTTCCTCTGTAATTATCAAAAGATGAACAAACATTAGCACTATGACCATAAATACCACAAATACCACATACTTCATTATTTGGTGAGTTTTTTTTTTTGTTGAAGTAAGCATATTAACTTGCTTAATCAATTCAACCAATTGTATTGTCATCTCACTACTAGCTACTACTTCATTTACTTCTACTCTCTTTGTCCTCACACTCTTTTGTTGAGAATTGGCTCCTAACATCTTAAAGATGTTATCAACCTCATCAGGTGTCCTTTCTAACATAGCACCTCCAGCTGCATTATCAACCATACGTTGATATTTTTGGGTCAATCCATCATAAAGTAATTGGCTGATTATTGGGAGTGGGAATCCATGGTATGGGCATTGTAATAAAAGTGATTTGAAGCGATCCCATGCTTCATGAAAAGATTCAGCATTCTTTTAATAAAAATTAGAAATTTCAGCTTTTAATTCTTTGGTCTTTTGCTGTGAGTAAAATCTACTCATAAACTTTTAATATATTTCATTTCAATTTCTCAAAGAATTAGGAGGCAAGGTCATTAACCAAGCCTTTGCTCTATCTTTCAACGAATAAAGGAAACACCTCATTCTTAGTTGATCCTCATTAAGTCCAGATAATGGGAAAGTATGAATTATGGCATAAAATTCTCTAATGAATGTTAATGCATCCTCACTGGGCATATCATAAAATAAAGGAAGCATATTAAACTGAATGCTCTTAAGTTCATAATTCCTAGATGCATAACCTAGAACTATGCATAAAGCAGTGTTACCAATAGGCAGTGCATAATCTTTCATAGTCATTCGCCTTTCAGCTCTTACTTCTCTTGGTGGGTTTACCATGACATCAACTTCTTATGTTGATTCTTCTTCTAGTTGTTTCCTGTTAAGCATACAAAAAAAAAAAATTAGATTAAAAAAAAAACTTAAAAATAAAATTTATAAACAAAACAAAAACACATAAACAAAACAAATCAGAAAACACAAAACAAACAAACAAAATAAAAACACATAAACAAAGTAAATCACAAAACACAAAACAAACTAACAAACACAAGACACTTTTGATAATCAATCAATATAATAAATTTGGACACAGTTCCCCGGCAACGGCGCCAAAACTTGATGTGTCTTTTTTAGTACTCGCAAGTACACGAACCGTTCCTATAGTAAGGGTAAATTCACCACGAGGTCGATCTTCAAGGAACTATGAGGCCACTTATTATAAAAACTAATTATCAACATAAAACAATAAAAGTAAACCTAAACACTCTAAATCAGTATTTTGAGAGGGTAATGTTCATAAAGTAAAGTAACTAAACAATAAATAAATATGCAATGCAAATGCAAATGTTTATGATCTAAAACTATATTCTAAAACATATTTAGTCTAGCCATTTACTTAGTAGTCTCCTTGTTTTACATTAAGTCTAGATCTAATGAATGAGATGGTGATGTGTCTTTTTCCCTAAATCACTCAAGCTAATGATGCAACTTAGGTTTCTTACATCAACATATATTAAAGTAAAGATGATGTTTCTAATACTTTTAAACCTAAAGATTTTCATAACAATTACTATTGCTAAATTAATATGATGGTTAACTAACAATAATAATTGAAACTAATAAAGATATGAAGATAAAGAAATCATTCATTAAATAAATAAATAACAAGGTTCATACAAAAGTAAAAAGACTAAACTAAACACTTATGAAAACTAGCCTAACATATTTAACCCAATGATCATGATATTAAATAGAAAGACATAAAAAAGTAAAAGCTCCATCTAGATTAAGAATTTCTTCAAGTAGGAAGAAGATTGGTCCTCAGTCTCCACTTCTTGAAAAGCTCCTTAGATCATAAAAAGAGTAATGAAAACTAAAACTAAATGTTTATGAAGAACTGTAGAGAATTATGGAGAGAATAATAGTGGGCATGTGTAGAGAGCAGGTAGGAGAAAACTCCCCTCCTTCTTTCTTCCTTCCTCTCTCTCCCTCTCCCTCTTTAGGGTTTTGCAGAGATTTATATAGAGGAGAGTCCTCCTCTAAATAAATCTCTCTATAGATGAGTATACTAATATAAGTCTATCTAATAGATAAGACTTTAAGTATCTTAATCTCCACCAAATACTATCTCATAAATAACTCTTAATGTAAATCATAATAATTATATAAAATGACTAAAATATCCCTTGGACCTTATTGGCAGTCCATGCGTCTTAATCTTAGGCCTTAACACGAATATATCCCATTAAGCTTCTTTTAGCTCCATATTTTCCTTTTTTTGCTAATATTCCTGAAAATAGACAATTAAGCTTAAGTGAGGCAAAAACACATATTTTCACTATTTTATATATAAAAATATATCATTAAAGTTTTAAAATACCCTTAAATATCTATACATAATTTGGACCGATCAGAATACAAGAAAATATTATTAATAAATAATTTTTAACTTCTAAAGTTTCATATAATTTTTTATATTTTTAAGATAAAGAATATAGTAAATGGAATGGAAGACGGTAATGTAAGAAAATTTAAAAAAGATGAGATTTTAGAAAAAAGAAAGTCTATTAAAATCTTAAAAAATAAAAAAATCTTACATTTTTTTATTCATAACAATGTATCTATCTCTATAAAAGTCAATAATTTTTTAATATTAATTTATTTTTAAAAATTTTATAAGAATTATAATTAAATATCGCTGATTTTTATAAATTTTTTTTTAAATTTAAAATTTATATTAAATAGTCTATAATTTATAAAAAAATTAAAATTATTATTAAATATACTTCATTTTTTAACTCATCAAAATCTTTAAAATCTTAATTGGATACACCCCGTTCATTTGTATGGAAAGTGGAACATGTGGTTGATAAGTATTTGGGATTTTGAGCAATAAAATTACTATTTGTAACTTCTCGGCCAAAAAAGAGAAAAGAAATAGAAAAAGGCAGCTGTGGCCTTTGCTTGTTAGTATCTAGGAAGCACGTGCATCGCTCATGATCGTGGCTCTTTTGCTTTTCCCTGGGAATCGGTAGCAAAACCGGAAGAGAGGAAAATCAACTGGCGCCCTCACTTTGCCAAGATTAAGGTCTCATATATTTTTATTTTTAACTAAACTAGTTTCGATCTGTAAGTTATAGCCATTCGGTTTTTACATATGACACATTGATTATTAAATTTTTTGCTTTACTCATTAATTTTAATGGTATGTTTCTTAAAATTTTTTAATCTATTGATGATATTTTGTTGCAGTTGTTGTTAGAAGCTCCTTCTGATACCTGCTCAACCCACAAAAGAAAACGTTATGTCAGTGCCAAACGAGGATAACATGTCTCCTCATACTCAGGTATTTGTCTCTGCATTAATGTCTCTGTGAAATTTTTGTCTAATTACTCTTTTGGAAGTTCTGATGATATATTCCCGTTTATGGGTTAAGAAATTCAATTTTATGAAACAAAAATGATAAGGAGATTGTAACTGTAATTAGGTTGGATTCAGTTGAATAAGAAAGTCTAGAATCTAATTAGATTGGAGGTTATGTGCTCGTAGATTTATAGCATACATTTCCTTTCAAAGGAAAATGAAAAAGAAAAAAAGAAATTCTGTATCATACTTAGTTTATTGACGTTGAATTTTTGATATTTACTCCTTGCCAATAATTTTTTTTTTTATGAAATTGAAATTCCTGCCAACTACTAAATATTTGTTGGCTTTCTCAAATATTCTCTTCAAAATCTATGCAAAATTTTCCTTATACAGCTATCGTCGCATTTCTTTGGGGACCTACTTGATTCCATAATTGTTGATGTTGCCTCTGAATGTCACCGGATAGTGAAGTTGGGACTTGATCGCAACTTAGAGGAAGAGGAAGAAGAATTGAGGTTGTCAACACAAGCTCGTGTTAGGGTTGCTGATCCTAGTATTAGTGGTGAAACAAATAGCAAGTATGTGGTGGACATATTTGGGCAAAGCCATCCACCTGTTGCAAATGAAATATTTGATTGCATGAATTGTGGGCGATCAATAATGGCTGGAAGATTTGCTCCTCATTTGGAAAAGTGCATGGGAAAGGTGATCCTTCAACTGTTAATGTCTTGGCTCTATTACTTTATCCTAACATAATACATATATTTTCTGGTCAAGACTAGCCTAGCAGAGTTTGTATAAGTTTCGGTGTATATTTGATATATATTCCTTACCAGATTCTTTCAATACCATTTTGTGAGAATTCCTTATCTCTTACTCATGGCGTTTTTATCACACTTCTGTTTTTAATCATTAAATGTGCTTTTGAAATTCAATGCAGGGAAGGAAGGCTCGTCTTAAGGCAACTAGAAGTAGCACAGCTGCGCAGAACCGGCACTCACGAGGCAGTCCTGTCTCCACATATTCTCCTTATTCAAATTCCAGCAGTGCAAACCGGTTATCAAATGGAACACCCAATCTTGCAGGTGAAGAATATTCAAATGGCACTTTGGATGAGTCATGAAGCACAGCTTATTGCAGGAAGGCTAACAATCGGGAAGCAACCCCACAAATGGGGCTTGTTTTCTTTTTATTGGTCATGTATGCTCAAGGGTTATGGCGCATAATCTCTCAACAATTTTATTGAGGGAATGGGAACTGGTTAGAATCTGAATCCGAAACTAAGAATGAAAGAAATAAAAATACAAGTCAAGTTTTGAATATCATGATTCAAATATGCAACACGTGCCTGCAGTTTTAATGTCAATATTTCACCTATAGGGGTAATGATCTTTGACTGGCATTGAACATCTGCTAGTTGCTGATATTTACATTGTAATTCATTTAGCATTTTTCTTTTTTATCTTTATCTTTTTTCCTCTTCCAGCGGATACCTCGCATATATTCCCAGGTTCATCCCTGAGCTGTTATTGCCAATGTTGCATTGAATACTTCATCAGAACGGATATTTTCTTCTACCTGACATTTTCTTGCATATGCAAATATGACAATCCTAGTTCATGGAATCAAAGCTTTTCTTGAACCTGCAAGATTGAAGGGTTTGCAAAGGCCTGCCCTGTCGACCCCTGAACCACTACTGAATCCTGTAATTGGTGAAGCTGTAGTGTTAAAACGTCTAATTGGTCATTGTGATTGGCTAGCTTTCTGGATAAAACTGCAGGATTTGTAATACCTTTGATTTCAGGATTTCAGCAGTTAATATCTTTAAACTTAAACTTCAATTATAGTAACATCTACGTTCTGTTTATTACATTCCCGCATAGTTTTTGCTATACCTGTCAATTCGAGTGGATAAGAAAGGAACACAGACACCCTTTTTCACATCCCTACGCCCAACAATATAACAAACTTATAAAAGTATTACTTTATAGAATCATTTTATTTCCTTTTATTATAATGTTTAACAAGACATCCAAACACTAGAACTAAAATAAATTCCTCATCAACACACTGGAAATAAACAATGCGTTACACTTAGAGGCAGCAGAACAAACATGAATGGGTATAATTGGTACATTTCATTTGACTATTTGCATTACACAGAACAAATAAAAATACATTATCTGACAACAGTAAGTGATCTCAATTATGCCCACTAGGAAGTTCACACGAGTTCTTGACATCAGAAAACAAGGGTTCCTAGCAATATGGAAGTTACGGTAACTGTGAGATTGTCATCAAGCTCAGTACTTATTGGCAGTGATTCTACGAGAGTTGAGGCAAGAGAAACGACTAGGAAGCCCAAGATCATTTCATAACTTTTCCGAAGATATCCAAAAGAGGCAAAATAATACATAAACCTGTCGGAGATTTAAAAACATAAAAAATAAAGCTACTGCATCTTGTGGAGCTTCCATCAAACATCAACAAAAGCTGTGAGGAGATGAATCAAGACTTACATAACAGATGCTATAAATCCAGCCAGTGCCATTGCAATGCTACCTGCTATAGACTTATCCCTGTTGTAAGGGATTTTCTGTCTACCAAACCGTCTTCCGACAATGTCTGCAATTCCTGAAACCAAGCAGCAGTAGTTTTATGCTAGAACGTAAAATGACTTGGAACATCCATTTAAATGAAAGTATTTGAAGTTTACATAGAACATTCCAAAACAATAAAACAGAATCTAGACAGAAGTACCATCTCCAGCACACAGGTTGCATATTGCTGCAATAGCAATAGGGGAAGTCCTCCAGTAGATTGCACAGGCCAGGGTAATGGTCAAAGCATAGTACAGTGGACCCTTCAGAAGTTCCCTGATGAACAAGAAAAAAAAAGTATAAACTGAGAAGTCATAGTGGAAAAATCAGCAATGGTGTATGCTATTAAAAGAAGAAAAGAAAAAGGATCATTTCGTATTTCTTTTGCTATCTGCTCAGCTAAATTCATTTATTAGTGCCAGTCGCTTAAAAGCTTAGCAGCATCAGAGCCAGTAACTAAAAACATAACAAGTTTCCTAATCAAACCATGTCAGATAAGAGGACAAAAGAGAGAAGATTCTGTATATGGATTTGCAATTTAGCACAAAAGAGAGCTCTCTAGGAAGGACAAATACTCAGAGGAAAGGCACAATTAGTTATGCAGATTTAGCACATTTCCACATTTTAACACAGGCAAACTAAATAAATTTTACATCCAAGGTTGTAACCTGTGGTCTCCAAATCTGCTCATTGATTTCACTGTAGCTTCATCTTTCCATATCCCTAATCCCAAAAGAAGCATCCGAAAGATGTTGACTCCTGGAGTAAGAGCTGCTAAAATTGCTCCCTGATGCCCTGAACTGTAATAATTAGGAGCTGCTATGTCATCAGCCAAGTACATAGTAGCTTACGTAAAGCTTCATCAGTCATGAGTTTACCTGAATAAGGGCCAGCAAAGCATGAATACCAGCCCAATGCTTATGTGCACAAGCTTCCTATTCAGTTTCTAACCAAGAAAGAATGAAGGATAAGCAACCTCCAAGCCAAAGAAGATAGAAAATTTAGTTCTTTTGCTTCCATTTTAACAGACTCACTTATCTGAAGCAAGGATGTATACATGTAAAATTCAGAAAAAGAAAAAAAATCAGAGCATAGCAGACGACAGGGAAATTGCACTGCGAGAGCCTCTAATTACCCAAAAAAAGCAAAAAAGCAAGCAAAATAATCTTCAGAACCTGCATATATAGGACTTCAGACGTGTGATTAGCTAAAAAGCTTTTAAATGCGATTGCCTTCTCCTAGTAAAAGCTAATTCCAAAATAGGAGGAAATAATTAAACCTGGTCAAGCCCATGCTTGGCTGTAACTTTCCAGAATTCAAGAAGCGCGAAAATGATTCCGGCAGTTGCAACAGCCGCACAGACATCCGACACGACGGGGTTACTGCCGAACATCTTACCCCTACAATCACAGCCACAACCCTTTCTCTCTCTCTAGTTGTGCATTATTAGTTGTTGATTACTTGTGATCCTATCATTTTATTTTTTAAGTTTTTTGTCTGTTTCTATATGGTGACGTCTCGTAATGGCCAATTATTTAATCAAAAGCCAGAAAAGCTAAATAATAAGGAATAAAAAAGAAAGACCAATTTCTTTTCTTATCTAGTCTCCATTTTCAACAATTAAGCATGAGTAAAACATTAACCTGGTCGAAGATGCCCCGTATTGCGGTTTCTTTCCAGAGACGAAGAACCGAAAGTGCAATCGCGCCGGACAAACCAGTAGCACAAAGATCGGAGACAATTGGGTTTTGGTGGAGCATAGTGGCCCTCACCGCTGACCTTAGATACCGACTGTGATTAGACCTCTGTGCTTTATCAAGTCTAGTAGAAGTATAAGGTAAAACTAAGTTGGTTTGCGGACTATGGAGAGGAAGGGGTAGTGGGGAGTAGTTGTAGAACCAGTGGTAGTAAGAGCAAGATGAGCGGAGTAATTTGGCAGTCGTTGCCATCTCGGATTGGCTTTGTTTCAATTTCTTTTGGAAATGTTTAGCCAACTAATGCGTAAGAAATTGCGTAAGAAATTATTAGCTGATTTCTTCCTATCACGTCATTTATAAAAATACTAAATAAAACTCAGTTTTATAAGATGTTTATTTAAAATTTCTCCTAATACATGGGCAACCATAAGAAAGGAACTTTTCAATTATCTCATTCGAAAAACTAAATGATACAAGCATAATAAAATAAAAGTATGCAATTAGAGCAAGTTAAAGGTTTTTACACATAAGTATATTAAAGTATTTGGAATAACTACTTAAAACTATTATGTGGTTTTATCATTTTATAATTTTTAATATGTGATTTTTTTTTGAAATAAAAAAGATAAGTGGTTACAAATCATGACAAAAAAAGTATCTCATCATTAAAAAGTCTCGATTTGTAAGGATTCAACCATCGTTATGCCGATCCGTCATCATTATTATGTTGTTCGTGTTTGATAATGCGAATTTGGAGCTTAACAATTCATTATTCCATATTTAACTGTTAAATCGCGATTTAAGAACTCATTAATTCGATGATATCAATTTAACGGTCAAAAAATTACGTTTTGAGTTGTTAAGATCTATGTTATCAAACATGAGAAATATGATAATGATGGCTCATCGGAGTAAAGATAACTAAATCCTTGCAAATTGAGATTTTTTAATAGTGAAATATTTTTTTTTATCACGATTTATAACTACATGTCTCTTTTTGTTTGAAAAAAAATCACATACTGAAAATTATAAAATGATGAAATCACAAGATACTTTTATGTACTTCTTCCAAAGAATTTTTTATTTTTAGTCTTTGATAATTCTTGGTATGTGTTTTTTGACAAAGATATATAGCTATAAATCATAAAAGAAAAAAGTATTTGATTATTAAAAAATTCTAATTCATAAAAATTTAACTATTTTCACTTTGATCAGCCATTATTATTATATTGTCCATATTTGATAGTGGATATTTCTTTTAATAGAAATGAAACTTCATAAAGATATATAAGGGGAAAACATCTCTAAGGAATGGGAGAGAGTTATCAAATCATTCCTAAAAACCGGACAAAAAACTAGCAACTCTGGCTAACAAGTGAGTTGTATGGTTTGCTCATCTAAAAACAAAGGACAAGCTGACATTCACCAAATCATTCCATTATGATTTACAACCATCTATCACAATACCAAAATGTGAAGAATTAGAAAATAAATTATGGAACGCAGTAATTACCACTTGAGAATCTGACTCAATCGAAACATTACTCATGTTAGGAATTAATTTGAAAATATTAAAGAGGCAATAAAAATAATTTAAATTTTTTCTCAATACCTAAGATAGATCTCATTGATTAAAATAATTATAACTCATAAAACAACCAAATAGAAAGAGATTATTACAATGAGTGTTTCAGCCATTGATATGATCCCTTTTGATATGGGCATCAAAGCTAATCAAATGGTCAACCTCTAATGGTAACACACAAAAGTTTTAAAGTTTGGAATCTCTTATGAACAATCTTTCACAAGAGAGAGAGAGAAGATAATTAGGAGTGAATATTAGTTCCTAGTAAGGTTGAATCTTAATTAATCAAATTAATTAAGTATTGGTGGCAACAACTCTTAGCCTAGTCGCCCATGCTCTTCATATATACATGAGATTTAACCTAGTCCTTTAATAATAAGTATTCCTAACAAGGCCTTACTTACTCTTACGTTAGGCCTTAGTTGGGCTTGTTAGATTAAGTTAACTTAATTAATACATAAGTATAGAAATAAGACCCTTATATCTGAATACCATAGCCCAACCTTTAATTAGACCCAATGTATATAAGCCTAAGCCCAATTTTAAACCTAATTTTAATCTTAACTGTAAGCCTATTTGTGTATGACCTAAAAGGTTCCTAATATATTGGAAATGAATTATGAATTGTGAATTAAACTCTTTTAATTCATTGCTAATTCTTTAATTAACTTAATTCATATTTCATAGATTAAGATTGACATCTAGTAATGCATCATGACCACTCAAATGTGTATATAAGAAGGATTAGTGCCAATTAATCAACCTTGTTGTAAACGATTTATCCAATGTAATTCAATCCTTTCATTATCCTTGTATCCCAATTAGATCATAAAGTATGGATTCAAGTGTCAACTTTATATTTGATCTAATCATATTTGTTCTTTGATACAATGAAATTAACTTGTGAACTTGATCTACGAATCCCAATCCATAATCAATATATTCAACTACATTGCCTAAGGATTTGTATAAGTTAGTATACTATCAAGAAACTATAGGATATAGTCCCATGTAATAATTATCTTGGGTAATGAATCGTTTATTGATAATCTCCATGTAACTCTTATTATACCTAATTACTATTCATTGAGAACCTCATAGTTAGAAGGTTATAATATAGTATCGAACTATAATAGTGCTCACATGAGATTAATAGATTATCTCAAGTCTAAGGATCACATCTTACATAATCGTTTACTAGAGTAGTGTTATTTGGGTTATTAAATTTTAAATAAAATAATCATAACAAGACAAAACTAAAATATATTTTATTATATAAAACATAAACAATAAATTTAAGTAAATAAAGTGTATAGAAAAATCTGTAATCAAATCAAATTAAGGGTAGAGTTTTACTCTATTTACTTAAGAAAAACTTGTTTCCCATTGGTGTTAAGGGTTTGATAACAATTGTCTCCTAGGATACACCGATTTCTTCTTATAAAAATAGCACTCCAATTTACAAGAAATATGAACTAACAGTATTAACTCTCTCAAAGGCAGGATGAAATTTTTTTTAAGAATAAAAGAAAAACAAATAATGAAAAACAGTTAGAGGAAGTCTTTTATAATGCAAGATTTATAAAGAGATATAACTCTTCTATGAGACCTTATTCAAAAGACATGACTCTTCTAAGGGACTTATCTTTAAAAATGTCTCATTACCACTTTCATCAATGTTGAAGAGATTTATCGTCACTATAGGAGCGTTGATTAATAACTAATGGTTAGAGCTTTTTTGATGATAAATAATTATAGTAATAGAGAACATTTGTGTTTTTTAATAAATCAAAGTGCAATATTGTATTTCTGTTAAAAAAGAGATTTTTTTTTATAACGGTATTATTATAAAAAGTAATGAACCAAAAAGAATACCATTTGATCTTCATGAACACCATATATGCACATAACATATAAATCAAGTGTTGATTTGATGAGTTATACGCATAATATGGGTTGCTTGTTGGAATTCAGCACATGTGTGGTTCTTGATCTATTGGCAAGCCTTTTGAGGAAGAACATCAGATCTATTTCATGCATAAGATGGGTTCTTAAAGTAATCTTAAAGGTTGATTTGAATCTTGATCATGTTTCTTGCATAGTTGCCTTATTTTTTAATGATTGCCATGTGAATCTTGATTATCTTGAATTGTTTAATATAAAATTTGATTTTCTTGATGATAGATCTTGATGAATTCAATTAATTCTGAAATTAATGTGATTAATTAGCCTCGTTAGATTTTTAAATCTTGTTAAATAAGGAGTGCCCTTGTTTGTAGGGATTTCTAGATGAAGTTTCCTAGTTGGCATGTGACTCCTTGTATTAAAACATATCTTAGTTGTTTTAGAATTATAATTACTTGTCCTAATATAATTAGGAGATTAAGTAAAAGGTCGTTTAGTTAATACAAGTACTATAAATTTTTTAGGCAAGGACTTATAATTTTAAAATCCTAGTTGGACTAGGAAGTTGTCTAGATTAAACCAAGAGTTTGATTTTTGTACTAAAATTTAGATATAGCCAAAAATTTAAGGAATTACAAGGAAATTTTAATTTTTAAATTTGAATTAATTAAATAAAGTTTCTCATTAATTTTTTTTAACCTAGGACTTATATCTTAGTGTCCTAGTATGACTAGGTTGTTTGTCTTAATTCAGACATAAGTTTGACTTTATGTCTTAATGTTTGACTTTGTATTCTAAAAGGACATAAAATTAAAATTAAGAATATTTTAAAGGGAATTAGTTATTAATTAAATCTAATTTAATTAATTTTAATTCTCTACAACTTTCTTCAACTAAGACTAAATCTTTGTTTCCTAGTATGACTAGGATTAGTAAAGTTTGTTTAGTTAAAGGTTGACTTTATATCCTAATTTTTGTTTTGGCTAAAAATTGTCCTCTAAAATAAGGAGAATTGTTATTTTTGAATATCATTTAATTATTTTAATTCTCCATACCTCATTTAATCCTAATTGCATACAATGATCAAATAACTTGAATTATGCTATCTTGATTCTTTTATATGCTTTATATAATAAGATTATATTTGGCGTGATGGATGGTTATGGACTATAAAGACCAATGTGATTGTGTTGAATAGTTGAATTTTTTGATTTGGTATTTTTGAAATAAGAACTACGTTCCTTGCCTTTCTCTAAATTTCTCTAAGTTGTAAAATTCTTTTCTCATATAACTCCCATTGAATGCAATTAAAGGTTTCTCTAAATCTTATGTAAATATTACATATAGTTTTAGATTAGTTAGATAGAATTTTATTTTGTAATCCGGATGGAGATTTAACACCAAATAGAGATGAATAGGATATTGCTTCAAGACTTGAAGATCATGAAGGCAATACCTAGGTTTTGACCATCTAGTTATCTTCAATGACTCGAGATAACTGGTTTAGAAAGTCTATAATCATCCATAGTAGTTTGACATATTTAGCTTATATTATATATGTGATGTATAATATATGTATGCTCATTGCCAAAGCTTGAAACCCTTACATTCGATATTTGTATGATCATGCCAAAGCATGAAACCTTAATCACCACTTTTTAACAAATCCCTCATTGAATATTAAGTCACATATTAAGAACATGATTAAGTTGCCTTCTATAATTCAAAAAAGGAATGAGAGCCTTGTTCATAGGTCAATTTGTTGAGCAAACTAAAGGTTGGCCATTACCTGAGTATGTTCTCTATTTTAATTGATGGGTCTTACTTAACTATCTTATATAATTCGGATGCACAAAGCCTTGATTATATGAAGATAGAAGCATGAATTAGCTGAAACATATATGCTTTTTGGAACATCGTAATTTATATTTAGACAAACATCGTTGTCGCGTAATTGATCTAGAAGTTGTATAGAGATACAATTGACAAATAGTTGTCTACCTAATTTATTTTAATCTAGTTTTTTGAGCAAACTCAAGTTCATATTAAAATAGATGGGATTCTAACCCACTAGGATAACTAAATTGTTAGCATCCCAAATTGACAGTGAAGGCTATTAATTTATATCGAAAAATAGTGGAAGCTAAGTAACTGGTTGCAAGACCTTTACTAGTTACTTTTATAAATTAACTTATATTTGTTTATCTTTATATTGGAAGGTTATAAGAAAGGATGAGTGGCAATCTATCTTTGCGTAGTATCTTTGACACCAACAAGCTTACTGGGTCAAACTTTCTTGGTTGGCATCGCAATGTGAGAATTGTTCTCAAATAAGAAAAGAAGTTTTATGTGCTAGAAACACTTCTGTTGCATCTCCCTGCTGATGATACACTCGAGGAGGTGGTCCAAAGCATCAAGAAGAGGATGACCAAGTTGCTTGTATGATGTTAGGAAGTATGACTTCCAAACTACAAAGACAACATGAAAATATGGATGCTCAAACTATCATCTTACATTTGAAGGAAATGATTGATGAGCAGTCAAGGATTGAAAGGTATGAGACCTCAAAGGAATTGTTCCGATGCAAGATGGTTGAAGGTGCATTTGCGAATGCACATGGACTAAAGATGCTTGGATATATTGAACATCTAGGGTGTCTTGTTTTGTGATGGACCATGAATTAGGTATAGACTTAATTTTGCAATCTGTACCTGACAGTTATTTGCAGTTGGTTATGAACTTTCAAATGAATAAATTGGATACTACGATACCCGAACTTATTATATGTTAAAGACTGCGGAGGACATCATAAATAAGCAAAAGGGAGTAGTTCTAGTGATAGAACATTCTAAGGCTGCTAAGAGTAATTCTAAGGAGGAAAAGGGAAAGAAAGCCCATAAGCTCAAGAAAGCCTTAAATGCTATTAGAGGTGTCAACAAGGATAAAGGAAAGTGTCATCATTGCAGGAAGGAAGGACATTAGAGAAGAAACTGCAAGGCTTATCTCGCTGCTTTGAAGGATAAGAAGTAAGAACAAGCTTCTAATTCCAAAAAAAAGGAATAGACTAACTTGAAGGCAATTGTTGCCATTTAGTTTAATTATTATTTTTATTTTTCTTATTTAGAATTTAATATATGTTATTAATTCTTTTCTAGAACAATTGTTGATTATTACTTTATTTAATAATATTTGGTGATTGTTGCCTTATTTAGTTAAATAATTTTTGTTTCTAGAATATCATATAAATGGTTGTATAAAAGTAAGAAAAATAAAACTCTATTGCGAGAATACTAAAGCAATCCTAAATAGGCATAAGGATTTATTGATATTAAGACAAATAGGTAACATAAATAAGTTATGTAACTTATAAATCCTATGAAATCAATATTATAATCAAGTTGTCCTGGAGAAAGACACATATGCGGAATTCCTAAGCGATACATAGGATGTATGCTTGTTTTAGGAAGAGTTATGATAAAGTATCATATCAAGATTAGATCATGATAGGGAATACTTTAATCATAATTAGAATGTCTATAACTTGCAATTATCCAAATTGATAAAGTTTCATAAGATGATGAAACCTAACTCTGTGAGACTTAGTTATATCAATAAAGAGTGTTGCAAGCCTTCTCATAGGATATATACTCTTATAACCATCAACTCTAATATGTTCCATTTATGATATGATAAATCTATATAGGACATAGACTAGTATGCGATATTTAAGAGAAACATACATAATTAGACAAAGCTGAAAGGCTTGATCTAATAAATGTAAGTTTGTGAGATATCCAAAAAGGATTTTAGGATATCAACACTATCATACTCTTGAAACAAAAGTATTTATTTGGAATATATTTTCTTTCAAGAAAAGGAGTTTTTTGAAAGATGCAATGGGAGTTTGATAGATGTTGGTAGAGATCAGGATAAACAAATTAGCATTAAAATGGAACATAGCTTGAAGGTGTTTAGCATAAGATGCACAAACCTTAAGTTGTCATATACACAACTTTTGGCATGCAGTAGGATACAACATATTTATAAGAAATGAAGATCTCTTATGGAATATGTAATTATATCTCTATTACACTATGTTTGACATTAACTCTTAAAGTTAGCATCAAGCCATTTGTGGATACTATATTGTTTAACCAAGTGAAGACTGTGGTAGACCCATTTAAATGGATTAAATTCATTAAGGTGCAAGTGAGTTTTTTTTTTTGAGAAAAACTAATATGGAAGTCTTTGCACAAAGTTTGAGCAAAGAAAACTTAATAAATTACATACTTAATCAAAGGGTTGATTAGTAATGTAATTATAAGTATCATTCTAAATAGAATAAACAAGTATATACAAAGGTGCTAGTGGGAGAATAATAATGTTTCCTAATATTGTATGTTGTGGACATATAGATAAAGGGAATGGGAGATTGTTTAGAAATGGCAAGGGCCTCAAAGGGTTCGCTCCTTCCTTTGGCTCGTGTTGCATAATTAGACTGTTAACAAATGAGCAGTGGAAACGAAGGCATATGAAAGATGTTAGCACCTGTTTAGTGACAAATCCTTTATCATGAGTCTACCAAGACTTATAAATCCATAAAGAGTTTGAACATGCAGTTTACTTTTTAGGATTAAAATCTATGGAGATAGATGCCTCAAACTGCACGAATGTTCCAAATTTTAAGTACATAGACATATGTGTTAAAAGAGTTTAACATAGAAGAATCCGATAAAGATTCTTGGCGATGTCTCTTAACATATCTCTTTCCAAAGATATGTGCCATAAACATTCATTGAGAAAGAGGTTATTAATACAAAAATTTATGCGAAAGCATAATATTCGATTATGTATATATATATCATGTTATGTACTAGACTTTATGGTTATTCTAGATGTGGATTGTGAATCACATAGAATAAACTCACAAGATAGATTCAATTCATTTTTATAAGGAAAGCATGAGTTTTTGAAAGAGTTCCAAAAGGATCATTCTTATGACTTGAGCTTAATACATCTCATTATGTTTGAGGCAATATACGAGAGATAATTGGATCTTAATATTCTTTTTCAAGAATAAGGTATGGCTCTTAAGGATCGTTAATCTAATGAGTTAGATGGACAATAGAGCCATTTTTAAAGAACCAAGGTCTCATATGCGATCCAAAATATTGTATTGAAGCATTACCAATAAATGACTTATTAGTAGAATATATATATAAAACAAATACCCATTGAGGATAACAAAGTTAATCCTCCCATAAAGCTATTTGACCTAGAAAGAACATGATCATCATAAGAAAGAGCTCAGTGTTGAATATCATTATGATTGGCTTTGATTATGCTTTAGTGCAAGTTGGAGATTATTAGCATGTGCCATAAAGACAAGTAGTTGTTAGAAGATCTATGTTAATTTATACATCATATTGATGGCATGCAATTATAATAAGAGAATTGTTCGACTCTAATGGTACAAGTAGTCGTGGTATTATAAAAAATAATTCAAACCATTAGAGATGAACATTATGGAATATAGTCACAAATGTAAGAGAAATTATAAAGTGAGTTTATAAAGATGAGGTTGTCATTATATACGTTCGTAAACTTTGTTCATAGTCGATGTTTCATCAAGAATATTGATCGTTAGTAATTGATCAAACGCTCGAGACTACTATAATATGTTATCACTTACTTGTGAAGTAAGTAATCTATCTCATAAGGTTGAGGAATAAGGATCCCGAGATAAGCATATGGTTGCTTGTTACAAGAATAAGTTCATTGAACATGACCCTACTAAGTAGTCCATATGGAATTTACCCCAAATGTCAATGGAAAATACTCTTCTGAAAATTATGTAAGACGTGATCCTTAGACCGAGATAACATTAAATTATCTTATATAAGGATTACTATACTTTGATACTATCATATGTCCTCCTATCCATGTAGTGCTCAAGGAATAGTCACTAGGTATAGTAAGAGTCATATGAAGATAATAAGGTATCAATAAAAAATTCATTGCTCAAGGTAATAGGTCATGGGACCTTATCTTGATGATTCTTGAAATACTTTAACATGAAAATACTTGGCCAAGATTGTATAATGAAAATTATGAAAAGTTTTTTATAGATCTTATTCAAAATATTATATGCAATTATCAAGAATAAATATGATTGGTTCAATTACAGAGGTGACACTTGCATCCATACTCTATGAATCAATTGGGATAAAAGTACAATGAAAGAATTGAATTAAATTGTAAGATTGTTCACTACAAACCTTGATTAAAGTACTTTAATCATTCTTACATATTTGGATGCTCATGATGCATTGCTAGATATTAGATGTATGTCCTAAAAGCCAATTAGAATTTTTGCTTTTTGGTTAATACATTATGATATAATTCTATAATGAATATCTTTTTATTTAATGCTAATTATCTTTCATTCATTTTTATAGTGATATAACTATTGAATAAGTCTAATTATATTTATTAAAGATTCCATTCTTAAGAGTTGAGAATCTGAGTGATGGATGATCTTTAGAATAAATATTATAAAATAGTTCTTGTCATAGGATTGAATATTGGATATTTTTAATCTAGAAGACCAACATAATGTGTTTAACTCTATAACTAGTATGAGATACTAATAAATATAGGATGGTGAGTCTCATGCCATTTAGCATGAGTTACTAAGTTATCATTATGGATCACTTGTGAGACAAGTGGACTGAGCACGACTTGAAAAAATAATGAATCACATGGATGATTTACTTAAGTCACTGATTCATTTTTAATTTATGATGGTGTAACTAATCCATAAACCTGAGGTGACAGAGTTGTCTCATGAATATATAATTGAAATTTTCTTATGCTTTAGGTATCCATTCATAACTAGAACAGGTACTAGCAGATAATGACTCCAGTTGTATAGGCATGGAGGCATGTGTTCATCAACAAGGAATCCATTGCCTTGAGTAAATAAGGGAAATATCCTATGTGATCCCATAACATCTTGACTAGGAAATCCTTGGCCGAGGTAATTTATGGAAAATGAATTTTCGCATTAATCATATTTAGTCGAGATGTATCCTAGATTTGGTCATAGAATCAATGATGTGCGTAAAATACACACATCTAAATGGGGTTTTTAAGATCAATTTTATGGATATTTGGATGTGAATTGGTATCAACACTCACCCTATGCGTATGTTTGTGTGCATTAGGTCCAAAAGAAGTCAAAGAATGAAAAAGGAAAGAATTGGAGCATAATTGGACGTCAAAGCTGCCGAAATGAGCTAAGTACGAGCATGAGGAAGCTGAACATGGCCGTGTTGGTCTCAACACTGGCCGTGTTCTCAACACGATCATAAACACAGGCCGTGTTACCAACATGGCCGTGTTGGACATCAAAGAAGAAGTAGATCTTATGGAGCACGGCCATAGAGAATAACACGGCCGGGAACACCAGCCCGTGTCCTTAACACGGCCAGGGACACGGCCGTGTTGGAGGCGATAGGGGGTATTAATTAAAAGAACGAAGAGAGGAAAAAAAGGAGGAGGGTAGGGCTAGAACGTCCCAAACCCTAATTTTTCTTTCTCTAAGGGTTTTCTGAGTTGAAACTAAGAGAAAAGGAGACTTGGATCAAGGTTTCAATCAGATTCCCTTGAAGGATCGAAGATTGGGTGAGGTTCGTTGATTGATTTTCAAATCGAGCAAGAGGAACAAGAATCGATTCAATTGGAGCAAAAGGATTTGGGGCTGTTTACTCTCATCCAATGGTGTAATCGGGTTTTCTCTACCTTTGCTTATTGTTGTAATTGAATTCTTGTATACTTTGAGAATGAACATGATTAGCTAGATTGATTAAATCCATTGGGATTTCTTTACTATGTTGGCTTGATATTATATTGTTGGATTGTTTGGGTTAATTTTGTATTCTTCTTATTTCGGTGATTAATAAGATAATGCATTATTCATGAGACGTTGTGAATTGTATGTTTAGATTGCTTTGTGTGATTGAGAAGTCCATTTGGCAATTGGAATTTTGAATAGCAAGAACTGGTTAATAATCGCTTAGAGATAAGGATAATTAACTAGCCGGATTAAGAATTAACAAAGCTTAATAGAGGCGGATTAAAGCTTAATGCTAATTTAAGAATCAATCGTTAGGAAGAGATTCCAAATTTAGGTTATTAGGTTTAGAAATTCGGTTATCTCGAGAGAGAAACCGAATTCGGTTAAGAATTCATCCACGGGTAGCATAATTAGACTCATCGATCCTTTATCTTTTGTTTGATTGCCAACTAGTTTAGATTCCCTTTGGGTTTGTCTTCTTGTCTTGATTATTTCATTTATCAATCACTCTTGCATCTCCCTTAAGACTTAGCTTGTAGCTATTAGTTAGTTTAGAAACTATTTATCGCTAATTTTAGGTTAATATAACAAAGAACAAAGGAGTAACTCTGGGCTTTCACTTTCCCGAGGAATGCGACCTTGATACTCACCATTAGTGTTAGACTGCATCGATAGGTACACTGCCTTAGATTGTAGCTAACACGAGTAGCACACATCAATCAAGTTAGTGAATTTGACTATTCTATGATCCTCATTCGATCAGAATATTGTTCAATGGAAGGATTTAAGGGATAATTGATTAATAGTTCATGAATAATCAATACCTTTATTATTAATTGGGTAATTATAATATGTTGCTAGACGTCATTTATAATTTATGGAAATGATTAAGGGATAATTGATTAATTGTTCCCTTAATTTGATTAAATTGTTTTAATTTATATTAAAGAGTTTAATATTAAATTCCAATTGCCAATTAATAATGAACCTAGAAAGTCACAAACGTTAAGATCAACTCAAGCACGACGATGGACTTGACTTGTACGTCGAGTAGGAACACTAGCATCTTCCAAAGTTAAAGTCTATAAATGTCTAACTAATGATAATGTATAATATATAAGTGTTATATATTGAAGGAGCTTGACATATGTCATCACAAAAGAGTTTGTAATGATATGTGTTCATACAGTAGTTTGACAAGTGTTATCACAAAAGGGATTTTATGATGACATGTATTAAGAAAGTGGCTTGACACGTGTCATCAGAAAATATTTTTATGATGAGATGTGTGAAAAAAGTAGCTTGACACGTGTCATCACCAAAACGGTTTTATAACGACATGTCTCAAGAAAGCAGCCTGACACGTGTCATCACAAAAGAGTTTTATAATAACATGTGCCAATATAGCTTGACATGTGTCATCATTTTATGATGACATGTGTCAATACTGCTTGACACATGTCATCATAAAAACATTTTGTAATGACATGTGTTTGTACAACTTTGTTAAGTATTATTAATCCTTAGCACTATATAAGAGAGTTTCTTACTACTATTATCATAATTATAATTAACATACTTACTATTATCATAGTAGGAAACTTGAAAGGGGAGAAGAAGTTCTTCATCTTCAAGGATTGAATAATTTTGCTTGAGATTGATTGTGTGAGATAATCTAGAGGGTTTACAATTATGAATCTCTATTTGATTCTCTAACAAAAACATCATCAACAATCAATAATTGAATTTTGCTCTTCAAAGGTTTTAGTATTTTTCTTTATGTTCTTCACATTCATAAAAGAAAATTTATTTCCTTTTTCAACTTAATCCTCAATTACAACTTGTAACCTTAATTTCCATGAGATGTGAAAAGTTTAGAGCGCCACTGCATGTGTTTTTCCAATACTAGATGTGAATCTTGATTTATGAATATGAATTAAGTTAATTAGAGAATTAACATTGAATTAACGGAATTTAATTGATAATCTATATTTATTTCTAACATATTAGGAACCATTTGGGTGAGACACCAATAGGTTTTAAGTGACGATAAAAATGAGACTCATTGGGCTTAAGCTCATATGTATTGGGCTTAATTAAAGGTTAATTAATTAAGACCTAATGGGCATTGTATAATGGGCCTATGATGGTTTATTATTTATGGATTAGTTCTTGTATTAATTAAATTCCAGTTAGGATAATAAATCTTAACTTAATGTAAGCTAGGATTTTGTAGAAATCCTAAACCTTTAAGGACTTCGATTAAAAGGCCATATAAAAAGAAAGAGATGCGTGGGGCGATATTGGTTGATGTCTTTGATGAGAAGAATGTTTTCTTGAGAAGAACACCCTATTTGAATCAATCAATAAGATTAATTGATTCATCCCCCTTACTTGGAACTGGCATTTAATCTTCTACATCTCTTCTCAATCTCTTAGAAGTTGTTTAAGAGATCTTTGCTTAGAAGCTTATGTGGATCACCAAAAGTGGTTGGTCATTTGAGTAGCTTTAAAGTGCATCAGTCCTCCTTGAAGAATGAAGAATCAATAAAGTAAGAAGCATTTCTTGGATTGGCCAAAAACTCCCTTTGTAAGCCTTTTCTATCTTTTGCTTATTTTGTGTGTTCTAACTAATTTACATCAATAAGATCCTTGGTGGGAATTGAAAATTTTCTATTTTGCTTATGTTGCACCTTTCCTTATATTTTAATATCAATTCCAAACACCCACCAATACTAAGGCCTCTACAACCATGTTAGAGTTTGATCCTATATTTGGATGTAGAAGTATAGGCTATTGGAGCTATGCTGGCCTAAGCAGCTGAAGGTAGAGTTGAACATGCAATCTACAACATCAATAATAAATCGTTGCCGTATGAGGTGAAGTACAATGAGGTAGAGAAAACCTGCTTAGGTATGGTATGGTGTTTGAAGAAGTTGAGGCACTACTTTTAGTCTTATCAGATTGAGGCTTTATCAAGACACGATCCAATGAAGTACTTGCAAGAAACCCCGCCCTTGGTAAAAAAATTAGAGAAGTGGTTACAGAGTTCGATATTGAATATGCCACCAAGAAGGTAATAAAAGGACATGCGGTAATAGAATTTTTAGTACAGAACTCTATTAAAGTAGATGAGCCAGCAATTTTGAGTTTCTAGATGAAAGCTTGCTCGTGATATTGGTAGTAGGATGGCAAAAATTCTCTATCGCCAAGAAGTTGAGGTTTAGGTCACTAATAATATGGCTGAGTATGAGGCCTGCACTTTCAGTCTACAAACATTGATAGCTATGGGGACCAAAGTGGTTAAAATCCTTGGAGACTCTATGTTAATAGTATCTCAGGTGACTAGAGATTAGGAGTTAAAATAGGATAAACTGAAGCCATGCCATGACTACATTTAAAAAATCACTAAAGAGTTCAACCGGTGTTAGTTTATGCACAGTAGTGAGGATGGTAATCTGATGACAGATGTAGTGGTCGGATGAGGCACTATGGGTGGCGGTTTTGGGTGCGCACCCAAGTATCTTTAGCGACTACGACACTGTAAGGCTTTTCAACCTAATGGAGAACACGCTAAATAACAGTAAGACTAGTAGGGAGATAGCAATCACCATTCGGACACTTTTACTAATGAGTGCGTTTCTCAAATTCCATACGGAAGTTTACGCCACAGAGTCTAGAGATGGATCCAAAAGCCAACTTCCTTATTTGTGTATATTAGTCTTTAAATTTAATGTTTAACAAAATATTCCATATAAATGCAAGCATTTTATATACAGACATGCCAAAACAACACAAAATACACCTAGGTCTAGCCCATTTTATTCAAGCCTAGCCCATATTTAAGTTATTAATCTTACTTACTAACCAATTATGTATAAGGCCCACCTATTCTAGTCCAATTATATGTTATATTCTTTGGATTCTAGCCTTTTAAACCTAATGGACTACTTGTTATGGGAAGGCCCATTCATTGTGATATCAACCCTAACTAAGTTCAGACCCTAACTAAATATGCTAAAGCCCGCTAGTCTAATTGGATTTTAGAGTTTAGGCCTAGTTAAAGTGGATTAGCGTATTAAACTATCAAATTCATGTTGGATTGTTTTTAGCCCTAAGTCTGTGTGGCCCATTTTTATTAACCAGTCAATTAATCACGTATTGGGCAAACATACAACAAGCAAAATAAAGAAAATAGAGCAGGAAGAAAAATCCTAACTATTACAACCCGCCTACAGCTACGATTGCAAAACTGGAAAGACCTAAAACAATACAGAGGCTGAAAATGCATCAAAATACGTCAAAAATACACAAAATAAAGTGTATAGCTTAATCAGTCGATCCACTATACATGAAGAGCCGATTGGCTCTAAATTGAGCCAATAGACTCTCGAGTCCCGAGGCAAATTTCTATCAATTTTCCTTTATTGGCCAGTACAATCTCACACCTAAGAACCGATTTTCACATGCACATGTATTAGAAATTAATTAGAATGTGATAAAATGGATAGAAAATACTAAAATAAAAGTTACAAAAGCTAAAAAACTCAAATCACTAAAACCCTAAAAGCTTATTAACTAATAAAAGATTATCAAAAGAAAAGAATCATGTTTTAACAGGTACAATTACTTAATCATATTAAAAAAAGATCTAAATATTTAACCTATAACATGTTTTTAATCAAATTTAAAACCCTAATTGGCTAAATAATCAGATTTTAAAAAATCTAGTTCTTAATATTAGACTCAAAATCCTATTATTATGCATATTAATAAAAACACCTAATCTAGTCATATTTATCAAAGATCAAAATCCTAATCATGTTTCTAAGAACAAATAACATACAAAAAACACAAGAGGAATGAAAGAATCAATTTTTATGATTGATGCAGATGTATGGTTGAAGGAATCCTCAAGTTGTCACCGTGGATGTTAGATATGCGAGTCTCGGGCGATGAGGAGGCAATTGAATAAAAAACTGGGAAGGAATCCAGAGCTGGATTTGGCTTTTTGAAATCTTTTATCAATGAAATTTTTTTCCAAAACTGCTTTTTCTTAAGTTCCTTGTTTTCTAAAATGACTCTTACTTAAGTAGCTTGGGTCTTCAAGTGTTAACTACGATCGTCAGTGCAATTCCTTCTATTTTCTTCTGATTGTCTCTCTTTTCTTTCTTTCTCAATATTTCTTTTCTCTTGATTTCACTTACGATCGAACCAATTCTTCCTTCCTCTCCCGAAACTCTAAACACCTCTTACTATTTATAGAGATAGGGTTCAAAGAAAACCCTAGAGAAAGAGATAAATTTTAGGAAATATCGATAAATATCCCATTTATTTAAAATTTAAGTAATTATCGATAAAACAATGATTATCATCAGGGAAATCTTCTAGAATCTGTATTTGGATGTAAAATCATCCAGAAAACGATGTCGGGAGTCAAAATTCAATCGGTTCTATAAAGAATCAATTGGCTCTATAGAGGAAATTTTGAAATTTGTAGTTTAGTCCGTGATTTTATAAAAATTACCATTTTGATCCTCAAACTGAATTTTTTCTAACAATTAGGTCCAAATTGATTTCAAAAAGATAATTCTAGCTGGATTAACCTTGACCCTAGCCTTGGATTTATCTGTCCTTTACCTTCCGAGACCCGAGAAAGCAGTAACTCTAATCATTAGGATTTTCTGTTTCTTCCCTCGATATTTGGATCTAGAAAAGGGATGCTGATAGCTGCCCCTGATTTGTCAAAATTTATGACCATGCATATGCGTTAAATAAATTGAGACAAATCTTAGAGATCAAGGATATGGCAAAAGGATATTTGAGTTGTATAAGCCACATTTCATAAGCTCGAACTTCGGTTGATGAAGTGGGGCCACGCCTGCTTGGGTTGAGGACTTCACCTGCTTAGGACTTTGCTCCACTAGGGAATTGCCAATTTCACTGGATTAGGGCTTGAGGACTTCGCCTGCTTTTCGAGAACCACGTTCGTTTGAATTAGGAACCATGCCAATGGAATTAGGGCTATGCCTGTTGAATTATTGATTACATAGACCTCCCTCTAGCTACTTTCCATTCTAGGAAACAATTTCGCCACTGGGTCAATTTGGTAATTTTCTATTTTCAGGTACTTGGGTTGAAATTTCCTACCTCGGGGCACAATTTGACTTGTTCTAATGCTTTCCGAAAGCTATATCAGCATTTGGCCCGTCTAAGGACTAAAATGTAACTTTACTAGATCAAAGACCAAACTTGTAATTTTCTTAAAAATTTTCCCTCAGGGTGTCAATCGTGCTTTTATGTGTCCTCTGTGGGCTTGTACCAACTTTTGGACTAAATTCAATTTTGACAGGTTAGGGACCTAAATGACATTTCTGCCCCCCCCCCCCTTAGGACATATATATAGGCTGATCCATTCTTCTTTCTTCACCTTATTCATTTTCTTAGTTTTCTCTCTAAATCTCATTTTGCTCTTCCTTTGATTTCTTGCTCAATTCTCATCTGATTTCTATAAAATCAGTCTCCAAATGGCAAGTTCATCTTCTAGACTTATTAGACGCACCCTAGTTGCACCAAATTGGGAGCTTACCGCTCTGATTTTCTGCCAGAATGACCTTGGGCTTGTGAAAGGAGAGGAGATTCCTCTTCTAGCAAAATTAAGCACATATCGCGCCTTTCAAGCCATTGGAGAGGTAATTTCTTGACCTAAACTTGTTTTTTGCGACTTAGAAACTTAGAATGCTTGTTAATCACTCAAAACACATGTAAATTTTTGAATAAAATAAAGAAATCCAAGAACCATAACTTGTATAGCTGATTGACACTATGTAGTGCCAATTGGCACTATGTAGTGCTGATTCAGCTCTACATAGCGCAAAAGTCTGTATACCGGCCGAGCAAAGGCATTTTAGGGTTTTTTCATGAAAATAACACCGGATAGACACATATTTAGCTCCTCAAAGTCTTTTGTATGTGCATGATACTTAAATACTTATTATTTTTACCTCTTAGGGAGATGTAGTTCAGATCCGGTTCGCTGGAAACTTCTATGGCGCACATGAGTGGTTTAATGAACTACCTAGCTCAGTTTAGGCCAAGATCAGGGACACTGGCTTCCGCTAGTTCATGGCCATACTTCCTTCGTTCACTAGGAGAGTCAATCGCTCCTCGATTTATGCTTTGCTGGAGAGATGGATGGATACGACACAAACCTTCCAAACTCTTGTTAGTGAGTTGACTCTTTCTCCCCTTGCATTTTCCACTATCACTAGCATCGATTTCTCTAGCACGCCCGTGTATTTTGACGATGCAATCTATTATTGGCATTCTGAGGCTCATGAGTGCTTCATCATTACCTTACTAGGATTTTTGTCGACATTCAAGAATGCAAGATGCATTGCTTACCAATGCATCCCTTTCCACTACCGGAGCTTCATTTCTTGAAATGCTCGGGAGGTTGACCAAATGGCCCGGACTTTCTTGGTGTACCTTTTTAGTACAACCCTATTCAGTAACTTTGGGAAGTCGTTGAATTTTCACCATCTAGCACCTCTGCGAGAGCTAGACTAGGTTTCATCTTATGATTGGGGGTCAGCGGCCCTTGCATACCTTTATCATTAGATGGATGTCACCGTTTGTGGTGGCAAGATGATTTGCAGTTTTTGGCATGTGATTCACGTAAGTTTTGCTGACTTCTTTCTTTCAATTCCTTTTATATACAATTGTATGTGCTGACTCTTTATTTTTACAGGTTTGGGCCTTAGAGATCAGTCTCATGGTGGGTTTACAGCCCATCTGCCCCTCGCGAGCTTTTCCTCGCATAATGCGACTGGTGAAGCTTGTCAATTACATTCCCATGATTCCTTATGCCAATCCTTATGATGGAAATCCTAGTGCTCCTACAAACCCATCCAAACAAGATCCTCTATATATGTGGACAAGAGTAAGAGCCAAGAAGATTAAGGATGCAGCGGCCTTATTTGCTCAAGCCTTGGTGACAACTCACATTGTGGAAGAACAAGCCTCAAATAAGCCCAATGGGCTAGATTGTGTCTTGATGATTCAAGTTAGTGAGAATGGGCTTCAAGTAGCTTGACTTCTTATTAATTTCCCCTTGGGTCGAAGCTACTTCTTATGTATTTTGGCCCTTGAGTGTTTTATTACTTTAAAACTCTATTTCTTTAGGCCATTTTCATTACTTGTTTAGTTTAGGCCTCTAGTTATGTTTATTAGATTAATTCTAACTATGGACCGCCCTTTGCATTTGGCACAATACTCATTAGTTTGTTTAAACCCTAAGTATTCACTATAAATACTTAAGTGTTATTATCTTGTAAGACTTTAACTTTGATTACAATTTGATGCTTGAGAGTGTTCTACTTCTAATTTCTTATGAGGACTTATTGTTTTGGACATTGCAACTTTGTTGATTGTTCATTGATAGCTAAGGGTTCCTTCATTAGATTGCTGTGAGTTCTTAGTTGTGTATCCTTTATCTTATTCTTGATAAATCCTCAAAACAGATTTATATTGGTTCTATGCAATAGATTTTCTAGGGTCATATTAGTTTTAGTATCAGAGCTTAGGTTCAAGTTCAAGATTGTAGTTGTTTAGTTAGTTCTTTTATTTCCAAAAAATTAGTTAAAAAAAGAGTGAAAAATTAGTGCAAAAAAAAAGTGTTCATTTTAAGTAGAACTCCATTTAAGTTCGAAAATCCAAGCTTGGAGGTGACGGAGCTGAAATTTTGGAAGTTTTTAATCAAGGGAATACATTTTGGAGACTTATCATAAAAGAGGAAAAATTCAACAAGTTTCCTAATGAAGGAATAGAAAAAATATCTCCTTGATATATCCTTGACTTGGCCGAAAATCTTTTCCTAGAAAAGGGAGAACTAATTTGGAAACAAGGGAAAACACAAGATAGGAAGTTTACTACTCAAGAAGATCTTTGCAAAAGAGGAAACTTTACACTTAGGAAGCAAACTTTTTATCTCCACAAGGTGTGCCAAATTACACAAGCTAGTTAAGGAATTATTTCTTTCATTCCTAACTTAGGAAAAAGGAATATTTCTAATTGCTTCTTACCTAACTTCCTTCTAAAACCAAAACATACATACACACTCAACCTTAGCTGCCCTACCTAGAGGAACAAAACTCATCTTTTTCCCTTTCTACTCTTACCTAGCTGGCACCCTAACACCTTTGCTCAACATAGCAAGATTTTTACCTTTTTTCTTTACCTATTGAAAACATATCTTACCACTATATAATACCATTGCTTCTTGCTTGCCGAATTACATGCCATATGATGTGCGTAAAATACACACATCTAAATGGGGTTTTTAAGATTGATTTTATGGACATTTGGATGTGAATTGGTCCTAACACTCACCCTATGCGTCTGTTTGTGTGCATTAGGTTCAAAAGAAGTCAAAGAATGATAAAGGGAAGAATTGGAGCATAATTGGACATTAAAGCTGCCGAAACAAGCTAAGTACGAGCATGAGGAAGCTGAACATGGCCGTGTTGGCTTCAACACTGGCCGTGTTCCCAACACGGGCACCAACATGACCGTGTTGGGTGCATCAAACATCAAAGAAGAAGAAGTTTTTAGGGAGCACGGCTATAGAGAGAAACACGGCCAGGAACACCAAACCGTGTTCCTAACATGGCCAGGAACACGGTCGTGTTTGCAGCGACAGGATGAATTAATTAAAAGAAAGAACCAAGGGAAAAGAGGGAGGGCAGGGGGAGAACGTCCCAAACCCTAATTTTTCTCTCTCTAAGGGTTTTCTGAGCTAGAACCAAAGGAAAATGAGACTTGGATCAAGGTTTCATTCGGATTACCTTCAAGGATTGAAGATTGGGCAAGGTTTGTTGATTGGTTTTCAAATCGAGCAAGAGGAACAAGAATCGATTCAATTCGAGCAAGAGGAATTGGGGCTGTTTACTCTCATCCAAGGGTGTAATCGTGTTTCTCTACCTTTATTCTTTGTTGTAATTGTGTTCTTGTGGATTTTGATAATCAATATGATTAGCTAGATTGATTAAATCCATTGGGATTTCTTTACTATGTTGGCTTGATATTATATTGTTGAATTGTTTGGGTTAGTTTTGTATTCTTCTTGCTTTCAGTATTAATAAGATAATGCATCATTCATGAGACGTTGTGAATTGTGTGTTTAGATTGCTTTGTGTGATTGAGAAGTCCATTTGGCAATTAGAATTTTGAATAGCAAGAACTGGTTAATAATCGCTTAGAGATAAGGATAATTAACTAGCCGGATTCAGAATTAACAAAGTTTAATAGAGGCGAATTAAAGCCTAATGCTAATTTAAGAATCAATAGTTAGGAAAAGATTCCAACTTTAGGTTATTAGATTTAGGAATTCGGTTATCTCGAGAGAGAAATCGAATTCGGTTAAGAATTCATCCACGGGTAGCATAATTAGACTCACCAATCCTTTATCTTTTGATTGATTGCCAACTAGTTTAGGTTCCCTTTGGGTTTGCTTTCTTGTCTTGGTTATTTTAGTTATCAATTACTCCTGCATCTCCCTTAGAACTTAGCTTGTAGCTACTAGTTAGTTTAGAAATTATTCATCACTAATTTTAGGTTAATATAACAAAGAACAAGGGAGTAACTCTGGGCTTTCACTTTCCCGAGGAATACGACCTTGATACTCGCCATTAGTGCTGGACTGCATCGATAGGTACACTGCCTTAGATTGTAGCTAACATAAATAGCTAACGGCGCCAAAAACTTGATATGTGCTAAGTCAAGCAAGACTATGACCTAAGGCAGTGTACCTATCAGTGGAGTATAGCTAACAGCGAGTACCAAGTGTCGTATTCCCCAAAGAATGTGTGAACCTAAATCTACTCAATCTTCTCTGTTATCTAATCATAGAAAAAAATAGTGTTAATGAATAATTCCTAAATTAACTAATAGCTACTCTAATTGTTTTCGAACTACGTATACTAGGGAATGATTAATTCAAGTAAAGGAATAACCCTTTGGGAATTCTTGTCTCTAAGGAATAGAAACTAAAGGTGGAATTGATTGATTGAATCCAATTTCCATGGGAAAATCTCTACATAATTAATGCCTTTCTCAAGGACACTAACATCTTAACTTAGATTAATTATGTTGAAATCTCTTCCTAACTCTAATTACCCAAATTAGCATTATGTACCATTTAACACTATTGAGAGTTGTTAATTCTCAATCCGGTAGAACGAACACCCTATCTCTAGGCGAATTCAATTCTAGGTTGCAAAGGACAATCCAGACCTAAACGTCTTTCTCAAGATCATTCAAATTTCAAAAATCATTCAACAAGATATGAAGAACAAATCAATAAATACTTCTATTGCAAACCAATATTGACAATCAATACATTGAATTCAAAATTGAATTACAAAAATCCCTAGATAAAGAACCCCAATGAGTTAATAAGTTTAGCTAATCATGTTCATAATCACAACCAACAAGAATTCAATTACAAAAAAAATGAGTAGAGGTAGAGGAACCCGAATACACCTTGGATGAGAGTAAATAGCTCCAATTCCTCATGCCCAATCTTGGATCGATTCTTGTTCCTCTTACTCGGATTGAAACCAATCGACAATCCTCGCCAATCTTTGATCTTCGAAGAGAATCCAAGTGAAACCTTGATCCAAGTCTCATTTTCCTTTAGTTTCACCTCAAAAAACCCATAGACAGAGAAAAAGATGAGTTTTGGACGTTCTAACCCTAGCTGCCTCCCTTTTTCCCTATCTTGGATCGATTCTTGTTCCTCTTACTCGGATTGAAACCAATCGACAATCCTCGCCAATCTTTGATCTTCGAAGAGAATCCAAGTGAAACCTTGATCCAAGTCTCATTTTCCTTTAGTTTCACCTCAAAAAACCCATAGACAGAGAAAAAGATGAGTTTTGGACGTTCTAACCCTAGCTGCCTCCCTTTTTCCCTTTTCTTTCTTTTTAAATGAATTTGACCAGCTGCCATGAACATGGCCGTGCTGATGTCCATGTTCCCAATACGTTCTGGTGTTGATGCCTGTGTTACTCTCTGTGGCCTTGCTCCCCAAATACCTCTTTTTTCTTTGATGTTTAATGCATCCAACACGGCCATGTTGGTGGCCGTGTTGGGAACACGGCCATGTTGAATACAACACGGTCGTGTTAACCTTCCTCATGGGCATACTTAGCTTGTTTCGGCAGCTTTGACGTCTAATTATGCTCCAATTCTTCCCTTTATCATACTTTGGCTTCTTTTGGACCTAATGCACCCAAACAGACACATAGGGTGAGTGTTGGGACCAACTCACATCCAAATGTACATAAAATCAATCTTAAAAACCCCATTTAGATGTATGTATTTTATGTACATCACCATACACCAACTACCCCAAAAAAACTTAATCATTCTTATCCAGTTAATTACTCTCTGATTCTTGATTTGACTTTAGTTTATCCATATTACTTTATTTATTTACTCAAATTTATCTTATAGTTTCTTTTTTCTCATGAAATGAGGGCTTCAAAATATAAAATCTGCATGCTACTTGAGGCAAGTTAGCATATTATTTTAGTGTAATAACCTATGGGAATCAAGTTTTCAGTTCTTTCAAGAACTATGCAAGCTTATCAACACTCGCGCTAATGAACATAGACTTATCGCTCACGTCCTTTCATTCTTTTGTGTTCTTTATCTGCCCTTGTGTTTAAATGAATTTCATTTGATCCTTACGCTTAGCTGTATAGAAGAGAACAAAGAACTTATGCTTTCTTTCCTTATTGGATCCGAAAATCTTACCTATTTTCTCATTTTATTTGTTTGTTTTATGCCTCTCTTTCTAATCTCTGTCTAATATAATGATTTTATTTTATTTAGGAAGCATAAGTATGAGTGTTGAGTTAAAGCACATGGAAGCAGCAATCATAGGTACTGATCCAATGGTTGGACAAATGAAAAGAAAGAAAATTAGTTGATCATGTATGATATCATTCTCAGAATAATCCTTGACAAATCTTCTAGAGGAAAGTAGGAACAATGAGAATCGAGGCACGATAAATATTCTGATGTAGGATTTGCACCATTAGAATCTCTATCATTCCTTATTCCTCCAGGCATGATGACTTCTGATGGCACAAGGATTGGCATAAAGAATCATGGGAACTCAATTGAAAAGCTTGACCGATGGCATTGTGCTTAGCTTCATGATCAAGTAGGATGAGACGTAAATCCACGTTCATAAGGGAGAAATCATGAAATCCAAGCATAATACAAGCAGCAATGCGAGCATCTTGATGTTAGGGCTGCATATAATGAAAAACTTGGGTCAGAGTAGTATTAGGTAGGCCTAGATGAATTTTTCCTTGTTTGTGTTAAGTTGGCTCATGAAATTGGGAAGTTGTTGACCAGTCAACTACTATCTCGTACTACAAAAACCGCATGTAACCGAATACTTAATAGTAGTGAACATATTATTTGAGTTCTCTACCTTGCAAAAATCAAGATATGGGTTCTTTCAAGAACTTTGCGGACTTATCAAGACTCATTCTAGTAAACATAAACTTATGGCTTACGTCCTTCCTTTCTTTTGTAGTCTTTGTTGACCTTATGTTTAAGTCAATTCGATTTGATCCTTTCGCTTAGCTGTATGGAAGAATATAAAGAACTTGTGATTTCTTTCCTTATCAGATCCGAAATCCCATCTATGTTCTCATTTTGTTCATTTCTTTTGTTCCACGCTATCTAATCTCTATCTGGTTTGATGGTTTAGTTTTTTGGCTAGCATAAATACAATTGACAAGCTTGACAGGTGGCATTATAGCATGACTTGATGATCTAGCAAGACGAGACACAAATCCATGCGCGTAAGGGAAAAATCATGTTGCTTTTGATTAATCCAAGAGGGAATGAGTGTAATTCGACGTCTAGGATGCATATAATTATGTAATTGGTAGAAGTGTTATTAAGTATGCCCATATAAATTGTCCCTTACTTTTACGAATCTAGCTCATACAATTTGGGACTGTGAGAGTTGTTAACCACTCAACTCTTCTTTCTCTTGTATGATAGTTTGGTTTTATCTAGGGAGCATAAACACGACTGCTGAGACAAAGCTTAAGGAAGCGGCAATCATAGGCACTGATTCAATACTTAGACAAATGTGAAGAAAGAAAATTAGTTGATCGAGTATTGATATCATTCTTCTAATGTTTGCAAATATAACTTTTGGAGGAAAAAGGGAACAATGAGAATTGAGGCTTGTTCCTTGTATCTCTAAGCACGAGGACTCCTGATGACACGAGGATTGGCATATAGAATCACAGGAATGCAATTGACAAGCTTAACCAGTAACATTGGGGCTTAGCTTGATGATCAAGCAAGATGAGACGTAAATCCATGCGCTGTAGGGAAGTGATCATATGAGTTTCAATTAATCCAAGTGTAATACTAGTGGGAATACGAGCATTTTAATGTCCGAGATGCATATAAAGAACTAATTTGGGTTGGGTTATAATTAGGTAGGTCCTCGCAGATTTCCCCTTACTTTCATTAAACTGGCTCATAAAATTTGGAACAATGATAGCTATTGACTAGTCAACTCCTCTCCGGTTCTTGATTTGACTTTAGTTTATTCATCCTTCTTTATTTATTTATTTATATTTAGCTTCTTATTTTTTCTTCATATGGAATTAGGGCTTTCACACTAAAAAAACTATATGCAACCGAATACTTGAGGCTAGTGAGCATATTATTTTAGTTTTCTACCTTGTGGGAAATCAAGTTATGCGTTCTTACAAGAACTTTGTGGACTTATGAAGACCCGCAGTAGCAAACCTAGATTTGGAATCAAGGCACGCACCAATGTTCCAATCAAGATTTGGACCATTATGATCTCCATCATTGATAAGAACCCATCTAGCACAAGAAATCCTACTCCAACAAGGAATCCTAATGATGCAAATCCTACTAGCTGAAAGAATCCTATTCTGACAAGGAGTCCTTCACTAACTAGGAGTTCTACTCCAACAAGGAGTCCTAATGATATTGGAAAACTAAATGACATCAAGAATTCAAGTGACATTGGGAATCCTGATCCAACTAGGATTTAAGATCCACTTCACATCCATGGAGATCCAATTACAAAGTCCAAGGCTAAGAAGATAAAAGAAGCTCTCAATGGGCTTATTCAAGACATTTGGGCTAACAACACATCAAGGCTTGAAGAATTGGATTCAAATTCAAGGCTCATTAATCTAATTCAGTTTATTGAGCTTGAATAAATCTAATATAAGCTTAATGAACATATAGGAGCACATAAAAGCACATAGGAGTTTGGACCTAATTAACTCCGACAAAGATGGCCCATGTGTGTGACTTAAAGACACCACGTTTCTTACTCCTAATGGGTGACTACATAGTAATTTAGAAGTATTAGGACTTTGTTTTTAGTTATCTTTCTTAGTTAGGATGTCTGTCTCTATCCTAATTGAGTTGTAATTCCTTAATAGCTAAGAATTAGGGTTCTCTAAAGGCTATTAAAGCCTAGTATGAATTTTCAAGTTCATTGATTGATTAATGATCAATATATTTTATGAGTTTATACTCTATTCTTAGTTCTTGCTTAGAGCTAATTCGAACTTATCAAGCAATTCATTATTTGTGGCGTTCAAATTCGACTTATTAATTTAGAATCCATACTCAATTGTGGCATCTTCTACCTGTAATATTTTAGGTTTGATTATTTAATATACTTGAAGGGTTTAAGGTTTCCATTGGTCTAGTTCTAGATAGATATTGGGTAATGAAATCAAACTTGCATACGGGTTTAATCTTTTGATATAGTTTAGGTTTCATGTGCTTGTTTAAATGCAAATCTTACTTATCAAGGAGTTGATCTATCCTTGTGGCGTACTTAGAATTGGGGTTTAAGGGACTTAATTTTCCTTTAATTCATTAGTGGTCTTTGATCTTGCATTAAACGAGCTCCAATTCCTATACCACTAGCATCACATTCAATTTTAAAGGTCTTATCAAAGTTAGGTAAAGCAAGCAAAGGTGCATTACATAATTTATCGTTAAGTTCATTAAATGCATGTTCCTGTGCATCATCCCACACAAATCCAACATTTTTCTTAACTCATTTAATGGTGCAGCTATAGTATTGAAATCCTTAATGAATCTCCTATAGAAGCCCGCAAGTCCATGAAACCTTCTTCCCTGACTAGCATTCTTAGGTGTCGGCCAGTCTCTTATAGCTTTTAACTTGTCCTCATCAAACTCAACACCTTGACTAGATACTACAAAACCTAAAAAGATAACCTTCTCGATGCAAAAACTACACTTTTTAAGGTTAGCATATAACTTTTCTTTCCTAATAATACCTAAAATTAAACGCACGTGCATAACATGTTCATCTAAAGATTTAAAATAAAATAAAATATCATCAAAATAAACAACTACAAATTTACCCAAGTATTCACGCAAAACATGATTCATCAATCTCATAAAAGTACTAGTGCATTAGTAAGACCAAAAGGCATAACAAGCCATTCATACAAACCATATTTAGTCTTAAATATTATTTTCCATTCATCCCCAACATTCATGCGAATTTGATAATAACTAGATTTCAAGTCAGTCTTAGTAAACAAATAAGAACCATACAATTCATCAAGCATATCATCTAATCTAGGAATAGGATGAAGATACTTTATAATGATCTTGTTGATGGTTCTATAATCCACATACATCCTCGATGATCCGTCTTTTTTTAGCATAAGAATAACAGGTACGGAACAAGGACTCAGACTTTCTATTACATACCTCTTATCTAGTAATTCCTACACTTGTCTTCGGATATCCTTAGTCTCACGTGGATTAGTACTATAATGTTGGTCTATTAGGTATGGCAGCCCTTGGAATGAAGTCTATATGATGTTCTATGCTTCTAATTGGTAGTAAACCACTTGGCACCTCCTCGGGAAACATATCTTTCAAATGCCTACAAAGATTCAACAAATACACTAGGCAAAGATGGATTAAGGTCATTAGTGGTAAAATAAGCCCCTTTTTACAAAAGTACAAATATAGTCTGATTAGAATACAAAGTTGCCTAACCTCACTTGCTTTAGCTATTAAACTCACATTCTTTTCACTTTTCTCTCTAGGCCGATTCTTTACTACTTTTTCGTTATCCTTAATCTTTTTTTTATTCTCTAAAATACCCTTTCTCTTCTCTTTCTTTTTTCTTCTCGGCCTCCACTCTCATCTTTTCTATCTTACATTGGTTTTCATATACTTCCTTTGAGGAAAGTGGTGTCAATATGGTCTTTTTTCCATGGTGAATGAATACCTATTCAAGTACCTATCATGCATTGTCGTCCTATCAAATTGCCATGGTCTCCTAAGCGACATATCACTAGCATGCATAAGTACTACATTGCGCAACACCTCATCATGATATTTACTAATAAAAAAGGAAATAATTGCTTACACCTTAACCTCACCACAATCATTAAGCCATTAAAGCTTATATGCATATGGGTGTGGTATGGTAGGAACCCTAATCTACTAATCAAGAGAGTACTTACAACATTAGTGCAACTCCCACTATTAATAATCACATTACATTCCTTGCCTTATATATGAAATCTTGTATGAAACAAGTTGTCCCTTTGTTTCTCATAGCAATCTTTTTGATAATACATCTCTCACACACGCACATGTTTAACACTCAAAACAAATCAAAATTAAAACGACAAGTAGAACATAAAACTATACTTAATGAACACGATTAAGCCAAAACATAATAAAAGAATATAAGAACAAGATGTAATGGAGAACAACTAACTTTAATGAACGAATAACAAAAAGGACATAATTAAAATACAAAACGATTCTTTTCCTAATTTTAGAACTCTAGCAATTGACTTAAACAAAGAACTAATAACATGAACCGAATTAAAAGACAGAACAAAGAAACATAAGAAGTCAGAATTGACTAATGAAAATATGAAATGATAAAACCTAATCTATAGCCAAAGCTCTAATACCAAATGATATGGAACATCCATGAATAAGCTTGAGAACCCCTTTTAAATTGTGGACCCCTATTATATTAATATGAAAACCCCAACAACCAATTCGATTCAACCCCAATTTCAAAACACTCCACAAGAAGATGATCAATCTACTTGACTGTTTCTTAAGCATGCATTCTACACAAGAACACAAAGACCATGTTTTGCGTCCTTTTATCGACAAGCTTATTATTGTGTATTTTGATGGCATATTAGTCTATAGCAATTCCATGCATGAGCATTTAAAGCATCTTAGGACTTTATTTGATGTCTTGCGAAAAGAAAAGCTTTATGCTAATCTTGGCAAGTGTGATTTTTGCACTCCTAAGGTACTTTTTCTTGGATATGTTGTTACTGCTAATGGGATTAAGCTAGATAAATAAAAGGTAGAGGCTATTGCTTTTTGGCTGACGCCTAAGAGTGTGAGTGAGGTGAGATCTTTTCGTGGCCTAGCTAGCTTCTATAAGCAATTTGTTAGGGATTTTTCTATCCTTGCTGCCACTTTAACTGAGATTACTAAGAAGCATGTAGGTTTTAAATGGGGAGAGGCACAAGATAGGGCATTTCAGGTTTTGAAAGATAAATTGATTAATGCTCCTTTACTTGCTTTGCCTAATTTTGATTCTACTTTTGAGATTCAATGTGATAGTGTTGGATTGGAGCTATACTGATGCAAGAGGGTAGGCTAATTGCCTATTTTAGTGAAAAGCTTAATAGTGCAAGCTTATACTATCCCACCTATGATAAGGAAATGTTTTCATTGGTGCGGGCATTGGAGACATGGCAACATTATTTATTGCCCAAGGAGTTCGTAATTCATACAAATCATGAGAGCTTAAAGCATTTAAAGGGTCAAAATAAATTGAACAAAAGGCATGCAACTTGGAGTTCATTTATAAAGACTTTTCCTTATGTGATCAAATATAAGAAGGGTAAGGATAATATGGTGGCTGATGCACTCTCTAAGAGGTATACCTTGATTAACACACTTCATTCTAAATTGATTGGTTTTGAATTACTTAAAGAACATTATCTTGATGATCTTGATTTTAGAAGTGTGTATGATGCATGCGAGCATGGAACTTTTGATAAATACTACAGACATGATGGCTACTTGTTTAAGAATAATTGATTATGTGTGCCTAATCGTTCTATGCATCGATTATTTTTAAAAGAATCGCATGAGGGAGGATTGATGGGGCATTTTGGTGTTGCTAAGACCTTAGATATGTTGCATGAGCACTTTTATTGGTAAAAGATCATGTTGATGTTAAGAAATATTATGCCAACTATGTTGTTTGTTTACGTGCTAAGTCTAAAAGCAAGCCCCATGGATTGTATATGCCATTGCCTATTTCTATTACACCTTGGATTGATGTTTCTATGGATTTTATCTGAGGATTGCCAAGGTCTAGGCATGGCAATGATAGTATTTATATGGTGGATAGATTTAGTAAATTGGCACACTTTTATTGCATGTCATAAGAAACTAGATTTAGTATTTATATTGCTGATTTATTCCTTAGAGAAGTAGAATAAGAAACTAGATGCTAAACATGAATAAACAAATAAATAAATATAAATAAACTAAAGTCAAATCAAGAATGAGAGAGGAATTGACTGGGCAACAACTCTCATAGTCCCAAATTTTATGAGCCAGCTTAACAAAAATAGGGGTAAATTCTCGCGGCCCAACCTAAAAGCACACCGACCTAAATTACATTATTATATGCATTTCAAACATCAAAGTGCTCGAATTTCTCTAGTATTAGACTTGGATTAATAAAAAAATGACATGAGTTCTACCTTATGTGCCTGGATATATGTCTCATCCTGCTTGATCATCAAGCTAACGCCCAATGCCATCGGTCCAGCTTGTCAATTGTGCTCCCATGATTCCTTATGCAAATCCTTGTGTCATCAAGAGTCTTCATGCCTAGAGGAACAAGGAAGGATAGACATCCAAATGGTGCAAATGCTGAATCGAAATATATGGGCGTGCCTAGATTCTCATCGTTTCTACTTTCCTCTAGAAGATTTGTCTGTGATCATTCAGAGAATGACATCAATACACGATCAACTAATTTTTTTTCTTACATTCGTCGAAGCATTAGATTGGTGCCTATGATTGCTGCTTCCATGCAATTTCACTCAACACTCATGTTTATGCTCCCCAAATAAAACTAAACCATCATACCAGACAAAGATTAGAAAGAGAGACACAAAATAAACAAACAAAATGAGAATACAGGTAGGATTTTTAGATCCGGTAAGAAAAGAAATCATAGGTTCTTTGGTCTCTTCCTTACGGCTAAGCGTAAGGATCAAATCGAATTGACTTAAGCACAAGGATAGACAAAGAACACAAGAGAAAGGAAGGAAGTGAGGGATAAGTCTATGCTCACAAGCGTGAGAGTTGATAAGTCTAGCAAGTTCTTAAAGGAACCTATAACTTGATTTGCTGCAAGGTAGAAAACTGAAATAATAGGCTCTCTAGCCTCAAGTATTTGGTTGCATGCAGTTTTTATAGTGCAAAAGCGCTCATTCTATAAGAAGAAGAAACTAGAATCTGAATATGAATAAAGAAATAATGAAAAATGAATAAACTAAAGTCAAATCAAGAACGAGAGAGGAGTTGATTGAGAAACAACTCTCACAGTCCCAAATTTTTTTAGCCAACTTAACAATAATAAGGGTAAATTCGCGTGGGCCTACAAAAAGATACTCTGACCTAAATTACTTGATATGTTATATTTGATATAGTCTATGACAAACTATGACAAGTTATTAATGACCAGACAGCGATTTGTGCATGGGCCTATAGATTGGGTCGTGACGGACATTTGATTCCCAGTTAAGCCAACGCCTAGAGAGCATTGCTCCACCAGGAACCTTTCTCCAGCAGTCAAGCTTTCACAGCCTAGAGAGTTATACTCTACTAGGGCGAAATCCAAAAATAACATTTGTTACCTGTCTCTGATTATTATCGGTCCGCACGCGATCCCGATGCAACCCATCAAGTGGCTTGTTCTACTGCCACCTCATCCCAAAGTCACAATCATAACATATATATATATATAAAATCATAAATAGACTACTCATAGGCAGTATAATTTATTCAATTACATACTAAGAAATAAAGTTTAGTTATATCGGGTAAAGCAAACATGCAAAATATCTATAGAGAGGATAATAATAGTATTAAAATAACATTATTTAAAATATCATAAATAACGAGATAAATTAACTAATAATAATATTAATATTATTCGTGATGATTATCAATTAAATGAAGTTTACTTACAACAACAATAATGATAATCATACATAAACATTAATCATTAAATATTGCATTAGATTTAGACAATGCCAATGTAGAGCGATTATATGACTTTAACTCAAAGTTTTGTTCAGCTCCGCAGTCCGATCCTACGCCTCGGGTGGAGCTGGCGGGATGGACGGATTATCTATTCACGAAAACATTAAGTTAATAGACATTCTTAAATTTCCCTAGGCCTAGACCCCTAGATTAGACTGCCTAAAATTATTTTAGACTCCAGAATTCTGACAAAAATTTGATAGAACCTCCTCTAAATTACGGATATTTACCCCCCGTACAATGGGTCCAGAACCTGCTAGAAACATTTCAAATATTTTGCGATTAATTAAGGGGAGTCGGGACACCAAAACTGCATTATTTATCTCGACTCCGCAACACACCACAGATCACAATTAATTAAATCCAATTAATTTCAAATTATCCATAATTGACAATTAATAGCAACAATATTTTTCTAAAATTAGAACATAATTTTTGAAGTCCAGATAAAATTATACCGAGCTGAAAGCATGTCCAAAAAACATAGGGATCTGGAAGTCGGTCCTACCAACAGTGTCGAACTTCGAATCCGGAAGTACCTACGTGAACCTCGAGTTGCAGGGAGTCCAAAACACAAGAATTTCAGCCGAAAGTCCGTCAGAAGGCACCGGATTGGGGCCAGAAAGTCTCAATTTCGGTGAAGCTCCTCCGAGGCTACCGGTGGAGGAAAACAGCAAGGGAGGCTTAATCCTCGTAACTCAGATTTTCATTACTTCCACATATCGAGGCTGCAACACATGCGAAGGGTCCGAAATATACTTCCTTAACTTACTCTCGAGGCTGACAGTCTCAATCTTATTTTTTTTAAGATTTGTAACGACCCGGAACCAGATCACATTAGATATTGTCCGCTTTGGCCTCACTAGCCTTACAGTTTTTTCCTTTGGCGGATTCGAGAACTTTCTAGAAGGTCCCCCATCCTGGAATTTCTCTAAACCAAGCACGTTTAACTTTTAGAGTTCCTATTACTCCATAGCCAAATAACCAAAAGGCACCTCATGTGATTAGTTCCAACTTTTTACATATATATTATCAACCATTTCCCGCCCCATTTCGATATGCAATTCGATTCATTCATGTACCCCGTACCTTAGATTACTACCATCCTAGAAGCCTGCTAAAAGCCACTCCTTGTCCAGGCATCCTATCTTTGCCCCGGCGTCCACTTCCCGCCCTCGTCGGATCGCTTTTCTAGGCTAGGCTGTCACATGCCACCAAATTCAGCCTGGTTCGTCCTCGAACCACACATCTACTAGAGGAGTTCTTCTTTGATACCATTTTTAACGACCCAGAACCATATCATATGAGATATTGTTTGCTTTGGCCCCTTACTGACCTCACGGTTTTGTCCCTTTGGCGGATTCGAGAACTTCCCAGGAGGTCCCCCATCCTGGAATTTCTCTGAATCAAGCATGTTTAACTCTATAGTTCTTATAACTCCACAGCCAAATAACCAAAAGGCGCTTCATGTGATTAGTTCCAACTCTTTACATATATGTTATCAACCATTTCCTGCCCCATTTCGATGTGCAATTCGATTCATTCAAGTACCCCGTACCTTAGATTGCTGCCATCCTAGAAGCCTGCCAGAAGCCGCTCTTTGTCCAAGCATCCTATCTTTGCCTCGGCGTCCATTTCTCGCCCTCGTCGGATCTCTTCTCTAGGCTAGGCTCTTACAACTTCTCTCTTACGCACGTCGATTTACGTCTCGTCCTGCTTGATCATTAAATTTGGGACTATAAGAGTTGTTAACTAGTCCTTACAGCAATCTTTATGTCATCAAGAGTCCTTGTGCCTTGAGGAACAATGAATGATGGAGATCCCAAATTTTATGAACCAACATAATGCAAACAAGGGAAAATTCATGCGGTCCTACTAATAACACTCCAAACCAAATTACTTAATTATATGCATTCCAAAGATCAAAAAGCTCACATTCCTTATTATTTTATGCTTAGATTCATTGGCAATATTATGATTTCTATTAGAACATTTGTTTGTGCCTTGATTCTCATCCTTTTCTCTTTCCTCCAAAAGATTCATCTACGATCATTCAGAGAATGATATCAATACTGGATCAACTAATTTTCTTTTTTTGCATTTATCTAAGCATTGGATCGGTGTCTGTAATTGCCTCTTCTATGCACTCTCTCTCAATAGGAGTGTTTATGCTCCCTAAATGAAACCAAACCTACTTTCACCTAATTAAGACTTTGTTTAGTCATCCCTTTTAGTTAGCAAGGTTATCTTTATCCTGGATTGACGTAAATCCTTATTAGTTAAGATTTAGGGTTTTCTAAGGCCTATAAGATTAAGTTGATTTTGAATGATAATTGGTTATTAAACCTAAAAGGTGTTTTGCTTTTGTCTTTTCTGTTCTTGTGTAGAAGGCATGCTTAAAAAACATTCAAGTAGATTGATCATCTTCTTGTGGAGTATATGTGTGTGGATTTACGTCTCGTCCTACTTGATCATTAAGCTAAGCTCCAATGCCACTAGTCAAACTTATCAATTGCATTTTGAATGATTTCTTACGCCAATCCTTGTATCATCAAGGGTCATCTGGCCTAGAATAACAAGAAGTGATAGAGATCCTAATGGTGCAAATCCTAAATCAGAATATTTTGGCGTGCCTCAATCCTCGTCTTTCCTTCTTTCCTCTAAAAGATTCACCCGCGATCATTAGAAGAATGATACTAATACTCAATCAACTAATTGTCCTTTTTCACATTTGTACAAGCATTAGATCGATTCTTATGATTGTCGCTTCCATGCGCTTTCACTTAACTCTCATGTTCATGCTCACCAAATAAAACTAAAGCATTATACTAGATAAAGAATAGAAAGAGAGATACAAAATTAAAAAAAATAAGAAGATCGGTAGGATTTCAAATCCTATAAGGAAAGCAATCACAAGTTCTTTGTTCTCTTCCATATGGCTAATCGTGAGGATCAAATGAAATTGATTTAGACACAAGGGTAGACAAAGAACACAAGAGAAAGGATGGACGTGAGGATAAGTCTATGCTCGCTAGCGCGAGTGTTGATTAAGTCTAAACAGTTCTTCAAAGAACCTAAAACTTGATTTTCTATAAGGTAGAAAACTGAAATAATATGCTCATTAGCCTTAAGTATTTAGTTGCATACAGTCGTTCTAGTGCGAAACCCCTCATTCCATAAGAAAAAGAAACTTGATACTAAATATGATTAAATAAATACATAAAGCTAAATAAACTAAAGTCAAATCAAGAACGAGAGAGGAGTTAACTAGGCAACAACTCTCGTAGTCCGAAATTTTATGACCCAGCTTAACAAAAACAAGGGTAATTTTGCGTGGGCCTAACTAATAACACTCAGATCCAAATTACTTTATTATATGCATTTCAGACATTAGAGCACTTGAATTCCGATTATTATTATGCTTGGATTAATTGAAAACAACATGATTTTTGCTTTACATGCGTGGATTTATGTCTCATCCTACTTGATCATCAAGGTAATCCCTAATGCCATCTGTCAAGCCTGTCAATTGCAATCCCATGTTTTCTTATGCCAATGATATCCTTGATATTACACATGTTTGCATGCTTGATTTTAAGTTATTTTTAGGATAAATAATGTGCTTTTATATTAGAATCACCCTATTTTAGTTTCCTTTGTGTCTCAGGTGTTTTTCTAGGTACATCATCAAAGTTAAAGAGAAATTAGACCAAAATCGGGAAGAAGAAAGGGTCTGAAATTCCTTACCCATGGTGAGTAGAAACAATTTGCAACACGGTTCCCGAGAGTAACATGGCCTAGGAGCATGCTCATGCTGAGCAACACGGCCAAATCCAAGCCATACTAAAAGAATGCCAGTTGTACAATTTAGCCTAACACGTCATGGATCCAGGCCGTGCTGACCAAATCCATGCCAGGTTGGATCCTGAAGCCTTATTTAAACAAAGAGAAAGAGAAAGGAGATTCTAGAGGGACAAAATTTTGGAATATTGAAGATAAACGATCAAGAGGAGGAAAATGAAAACAAATTCCACTTCAACATCATCCATATAGCTTTGTTAGTAAATGAGCCAAGCGAAGAGGATAATAAGTTTGTTGTAATTGATAGGGTAGGTGTGCCGAAGTTGAGACCATCAATTTAGGAACCACCAATTCTTGAGTTGAAAGAGCTCCCAAAGCATATCGACTATGCATATCGAGACAAAGACAACAGTTTGCCTGACATTTCAACAGCAGACTTGACACCTGAGGTGAAGGAGATGACATTGCCCTCTCTAAAGTAGTACCAAAAGGCATTTTCCTGGAAGAATGCTGACATTCCAGGGATTAGACTCACTTATTGCTCACCTAAGATTCTTATGGACGACATCCATAACCTGGCAGTTCAACCGCAGCGCAACTTAAACCCGCACATGAAGGGAGTGGTTAATGAGTCCAGCTAAATGACTCGGGAAAAAAAAGCGCTTTAGGAGGCACCCCAACTTTTATTTTATGTTTTTGACATTTTGATCATTGGTTTTGGCATATTTTCTTAGTTTTAGTCTTCATTTTCATTTAATATATGCCATTTGAGTGTTCTGGTTATATTTTTTATTTCTTCTTTTACTGCTTTTGAATTGCTACTATTTTTTATGTTTGAACTTGCTTTGGATTGTGGTGGTGAATTAGTTAAAACAATTATCTTCAAAATTATTATTGCTAATTAATGCTTAGAATGTATAATGCAAATATTATGCTATTGTGATGTTATGTTATCACGCCATATTATGCTTTATCATTTTGTTGTCTTGCTATCTTGAAATGTGTTGAGATTGCGTAATGTAGATGTGCTTAGAATGTTAAATTTCTATTATATTCTGTTAAAGTGCTGCTATTATTGTATTTTGACTTTGTTGACTTTGGCGAGTATTTTCCACCACCGGTAGATGATGCACCTCCTCCGAGTACAACCACCATCACCACCGGTAGGGCACCACCACGCCACCGACTTAGCGGGGATGACTAGGGCGATGTTTCTTCATATTTATCTCTTTTCCTTTTGTACTTATTATGTTTGCTTCCCAACTCTTTTACATCTCTGCGATTGTGTGTCCTTCAAGTGTAAATTGGGTAAAAGTTTGTTTTGGCTTTTCTATTTTTCTTAATATTTTTGCTTGTTGTTTATTGTATTACTAATGATGTATATATTTAGAATACTTAGGATATTTATTAGCTTTTTGTTTATCTTCAAAAGATTGATAGTTATGATTATGAGCATGTAATTTTTCCTCATTGTTGTTTGTTGCTTTTGGAATATTATTGAGTAATTTTTAGTTTATTATAACGGTTGGATTAAACCAGTGTTACTTGACCATTCTTTAAGTTAGTTAATTTCAATTTGATTAGTTGTTGTATTTTGTGTATGAATTGATTAAATGAAGATTTGATTGATGATATTTGGACACCTTATGAAAATGTACACACTTAAATTGTGAGTTTTTGAACCTAATTGAGCATATATCATAAATGCTCCTTCTTTCTTGTTTGAATGTGCATTGTGTTCTTATTTTTAGAACTTGCTCGGTAATGCTTATTGAGGTCACATGAATAATCAAATGTTATGAAATGATAAGGGCACTTAAGATTCACCATTGTAGCCAAAAGCCAACATATGAATGTTTTCCATTAGTTAGTCAAGTTTGAGACTATCCACTTTCTTCATTTTTACTTTACTTTATCATCACACGTTGTTAAGCCTTTCGTTTGTTGATTCCTACCCTATTTCTAGAATTTTTGCAATATGTTCATCGAGTTGTTGGATAAAATATAGGTTTTATTTGTACTTTAAACTCAATAAGTCCTTTGAAAATTTGGTTTAAATGCTCCTTTCAATCCAAAGTAATTTTGTTCTATTGTTTCTTCTTATGCAAAAAAACAAACAAATAAACAAACAATTCTTTATTGAGTATTCATTCATTTTTCACTTTTTGAGCATCTTGTTTTAGAGACTTTGGAACTATAGTGAATTTAATTATCTTTGTTTGGCATTTAGTCATTTTTAAAATTGTAGGTAAGACACTACAAAAGTCCCGAAATTATTTACACCTCACTTTCAAATTTCCATACCTAAACTTAAGCCCCATTGTAACCCTTGTAAAGACCCTTTGATTGTGATATTTGATTGTTTGCGGTGAGGGAGATGGGATTATAAGCAAGTCTATGGTAAGTAAGTTGAATATAATTGCTTTGAGGCGTTGATGACTACCTTTAACCACCAATGCATAGCGATCTCTTGTGAGGCATATGGTTTCTTCAATATTTGATGTTGAATGTATTATTTAATTTTTTTCATACGCTAACATGATAATTACTCTTATTTAAATTGCTAGTTTAGTTTTTGGTTGAGTTTCGTTTTGGGATAGATTGAATGTTGCTTAATTGTAATCCAAGGCATTAATTTTAAGGAGGGTTGATTACATGTTTATAATCTAAACTGTTGATTACTTGAGGACAAGCAAAAGCTTAAGCATGGGTTAATTTGATATCCTTGATATTACACATGTTTGCATGCATGATTTTGAGTTTCTTTTAGGGTAAATTATGTGTTTTTGTATTAGAATCACCCTGGTTTAGTTTTCTTTATGTCTCAGGTGTTTTTCTAAGTATATCATCAAAGTTAGATAGAAATCAGACAAAACTCAAGAAGAAAGCGAACCGTCAGGGCATGTTAGGTATTCAACACTCCCGTCTTTGAGAAGCATGGTTAGGGTCAGAGAGTGTGTTAAAATTCCTTACCCATGGCGAGAAGAAAACATTTACAATACGGTTCAAAAGAGTAACATGGCTTAGTAGCATTCCCATGCTGAGCAGCGCAGCCCAAATCCAAGCCGTGTTGGATCCCAAAGCCTTATTTAAAAGAAAAGAAAAAGAAAGAGAAAGGAGATTCTAGAGGGAGAGAATGTTGGGGTATTCAAGATAGACTTTGAGAGCCATCTTCCATACAATTAATAACAGGAAAATGGAGATGAATTCCACTTCAACATCATCTAGATAGCTTTTCTTGAGGATTAGATTGAAGATTCAAAGGAAAGAAGAAGGAGATCTTCAATTGCAGAGATCGAATTCATAGTTATTCAAGAGGGGATAGCATTTCCACCATTTGAGAAAATGGTGTAATGTTCTTTTCGATTCTTGTTTACTTTATATTTGATTCTTGTATTAGTTTAATCATGAACATGTCTAACTAATCTTATTAAACCCATTTGGGGTGATCTTTAGCTATGCTAGGCTTGTTTTATGATTAATTGATTGAATTGTTGATTTAAGATTGTAGTTTCATTCAAGTATAATGAAATCTATTGTTTCTTATTCATTGTTGAATCAATTTGAGAAACCCTTTGTAATTGAGAAACTCAATTGAGTTTGGACAACTGCTTTTGTGATTAAGTGATTTGCATCTTAGAGATAAGTGTAATATATTACTATAATAAAAACTAGACATTCTGATTAGCGGTAATTTAGAGATTAATGTTATTCTAAAATCAATTGTTAGGAAGAGATTCCAACTTTAGATTTTTAGGATTAGGAATTGGTTAACTCAAGAGAGAGGCCAATTCATTTAAGAAATTATCCACATATCGTAATTCTTAATCAATCAATTAATAAATTATTATTTTTAAGTCGGCTAGGTAAAGGGATCTCCAATAGGGTTAATTCATCTCATTGTCTTTTCAAACTTTCATTCTCCTTGTTAAAATTTAGTTTTCATTTGCATTCTCAATCATTTTTAGTTAATGGTCTTCATTACTTTTTGATCGGTTAGATAATAGGAATAGCGTAGTAGCAGTAGCTTCTCAGTTCTCATAGGATACGACATTGATACTTGCCATAGCTAGATTACATTCGATAGGTGCACTTTCACTGTATTGTTAGTCGTGTTTAGCCAGCATCGGCTAATCCCTGGCGTCATCGGGGAGTCCCTCGTCCTTGGGGAGCAAGGAATGATGGAGATCCTAATGGTGCAAATCATGAGTAAGAATATATGTGATAAGAACCCATGTAGCACAAGAAATTCTACTCCAATAAGAAAACCTAATGATTTAAATCCTACTTGCTCAAGGAATCCTACTTCAACAAGGAGTCCTAATTCCACTAGGAATCCTAATCCAAGGAGTTCCGATGATATTAGGAGTTCAAGCCGGCGAAAGAAATCTTATTTCCACTAGGAATCCTAGTCCGATTCAAAATTCTATTGGGATTAGGCTTAATCAAGATAATGGGCCTCAAGATACTCTTATCAACTCAATCCAGCATGTGGAGGTATGATCAAGATAAGATATGCCCAAGATAATCAAATCAACCTATTTGGAGTCCAATACTCAGGAATGGGCGACATATCACATGTTACTTAAGCCCAATTATCATGTTTATTATATACACCAAGGTTGGAGGAATTTTAAAAGTGTTTGTTCATTTAAAGAAGTCTTTTAATTGTTAGGAGTCTCGTTTTAAGTTATCCTTTTAGTTTAGGAGTTCTACTCCTAGTCTTATTATTATTTGCTTCCTTATCATTATAGAATTAGGTTTCTTTAAGGTCTATATAAGCTAGTTCGAATTTCTATGTAAAGGGAGTTGCTGGATATTGATTTTTTTGGAGTTAATTCTCTTCTTTTATTCTTAATGAATTTGGTGAATTTATCAAGTAAAGGCTGGGTAATTGACAAAATTAGTTTAACTTAAACTTATGTTTATGTTAAACAACCTTTAACCTCTAAAATTAAGGTTCTTAAGTACAAGTTACTTAAGGGTCCTATTGGGAGTTAGAGTTTCTTTGGTTGATTAGGTGAATGATCCTTGGTGAAGGCATCAACATTGAATACAGGTTTGGCACAAGTTAGCCATGTTCGTATCAATTTCGGCATGCCTTGATTCTTGTCGTTCCCACTTTCCTCCAAAAGATTCGTCTGCGATCATTCGGAGAATGATATCAATACATGATCAACTAATTTTCTTTCTTCGCATTCGTCAAAGCCTTAGATCGGTGCCTATGACTGCCGCTTCCATGCACTTTCATTCAACACTCGTGTTTAGCTCCCAAATAAAACCAAACCATTATACTAGATAGAGATTAGAAAGAGAGAAACAAATTAAACAAAAAGATAAGAATACTGGTAGGATTTCAGATCCGATAAGGAAAGCAATCACAAGTTCTTTGTACTTTTCCATATGGCTAATCGTAAGGATCAAATGGAATTGATTTAAACACAAAGGTAGACAAAAACACAAGAGAAAGGATGGACGTAAGAATAAGTGTATGCTCATTAGATGCAGTGTTGATTAAGTCCAAAAGGTTCTTCAAAGAATCCATAACTTGATTTCCGCATGGTAGAAAATTGAAATAATATCTTGGTGGCCTCAAGTATTCAGATTGCATGTGGTTGTTCTAGTGCAAAAGCTATCATTCCATAAGAAGCTAGATGCTAAATATGAAAAATAAATACATAAAGATAAATAAACTAAAGTCAAATCAAGAACAAAAGAGGGGTTAATTGGGCAACAACTCTCACAGTCCTAAATTTTATGAGCAATATTAACAAAAACAAGGGTAAATTCGCGTAGGCCTACCTAAAAACACTCAAACCTAAATTACTTCATGATATGCATTTCAAACATTAGAGCGCTTGAATTTCGGCTATTATTACGCTTGGATTAATTGAAAATAACATGAGTTACATGCGTGGATTTATGTCTCATCCTACTTGATCATCAAGGTAATCCCCAATGGCACCGGTCAAGCTTGTCAATTGCGCTCCCATGTTTCCTTATGCTAATCCTTGTGTCATCAAGAGTCCCTCGTCCTTAGAGGAGTAAGGAATGATGAAGATCCCAATGGTTCAGATCATGAAAAAGAATATCTATGATGAGAACCCATGTAGCACAAGGAACTCTACTCCAATAAGGAAATATAATGATGCAAATCCTACTTGGTCAAGGAGTCCTAAATCCACTAGGAATCCTAATCCAGCAAGGAGTTCTGATGATATTAGGAGTTCAAGCAATGACACGAATCCTATGTTCACTAGGAATCCTAGTCCGATTCAAAGTCCAAGTAGGATAAGGCTTAATCAAGATAATGGTCCTCAAGATACTCTTATCAACTCAATCCAACATATGGAGGCATGATCAAGATAAGATAAGCCCAAGATAATCAAATCAAGCTATTTGGAGTCCAATAATTAAGAATGGGTGACATATCACATATTCTTTATAATTAAGGTTCTTCAATACAAGTTATTTAAGGGTCCTGTTGGGAGTTAAAGTTTCTTTGGTTGATTAGGTAAATGATCCATAGTGCAGACATCAACATTGAATACATGTTTGGCACAAGTTAGCCATGTTCGTATCAATTTGGGCGTGCCTTGATTCTCGTTGTTCCCACTTTCCTCCAAAAGATTCGTTTGCGATCATTCGGAGAATGATATCAATACACAATCAACTATTCTTTCTTAGCATTCGTTGAAGCATTAGATTGGTGCTTATGATTGCTGTTTCCACACGCTTTCATTCAATACTCATGTTTATGCTCCCAAATAAAACCAAACCATCATACTAGACAAAGATTAGAAAGAGACACAAAATAATAAAAGAAGAGAATATCGGTAGGATTTCATATCCGATAAGGAAAGCAATCAAAAGTTCTTTGTTCTCTTCCATATGACTAATCATAAGGGGTCAAAGGAATTGATTTAAACACAAGGGTAGACAAAGAACACAAGAGAAAGGATGGTCGTGAGGATAAGTCTATGCTTACTAGCACGTGTTAATTAAGTCCAAAAAGTTCTTCAAAAAATCCATAACTTGATTTCCCGCAAGGTAGAAAACTGAAATAATATGCTCATTATCCTTAAGTATTCATTTGCAAAAATAAGGGTAAATTTTCGAGGCCTACCTAAGAACAGTTTGACCCAAATTACTTCATTATCTGCATTTCAAACATCAACGAGCTCGAATTCAACTTATATTACGCTGTATTAATCGAAAACAACATGATTTCTCACTTACGCATATGGATTTCCATCTCCTTTTTCTTGATCATTAAGCTAAGGCCCAATGCCATCGGCCAAGCTTATCAATTGCGTTTTGAGGATTCTTTATGCCAAACCTTGCGTCATCAGGACTAGAGGAATAAGGAAGGATGGAGATCCTAATGGTACAAATCCTGAATCGGAATATTTGGGCGTGCCAAGATTCTTGTTGTTTCCTCTTTCTTCCAAAAGATTGGTTCGCGATCGTTCAGAGAAGCCCCAATATTCCAATTTAGGATTTACTATTGGGATCTCTATCATTTCATGTTCTCGACATGAAAGTTGGCGTGAGGAATCGTAGAATGTAATTAATAAGCTTGATCGGTGGCATTAGGGCGTGACGTGATGATCTAGCAGGACGAGACACAAATTCGCATGTGTAGAGGAGAAATAATATTGTTTTCCATTAATCTAAGGGGGAATGCATGCGTTTTAATGTCTGGGACGCATATAATTATATAATTTGGGCTGGGGTTTTATTAAGTATGCCCACACGAATTTACCCTTGTTTTTGTTATTCTGACTCATTAATTTTAGGACTACGAGAGTTGTTAACCAGTCAACTCCTCTTTATCTAGTATTTGGTTTTATTTGGAGATATAAACACCACTATTTAGAGAAAGCATGTGGAAGCGGCAATCAAGATTGTTATCGAGAAACGAATCAAACCACTTGGAATCTTAAATAACACAATGAAATAACATTAAAGAAGGATAAGTAACCTGATTCAAGAGCTAAAAGCTCTGATACCAAATGTTAAAGAACCTCCAAGAACTCTAATCTTTATGAATCCGTAAGTCACTAACTTGAAAATCCAAAGAGCAACTTGAAATCAAACCCTAGGATTGTCTAATTAGAGTGTAAGATGATCAAAACTTAGAACCTAAGGAAAACTATGTTCCTTAAACCCCCAATTCCTAAGTATGCTGCTGGATAGATCACCTCATTAATAAGTTTTGCATTCAAATAAGAACAGAAGATACAAGCAATTTTGGCTTGAAAGAAAGTAAAATATTGATTAATCATAGTTTGGAAAATGGCATATGAATTTGATATGTTTTAAAGACATATCCAAAGTCTTAAAAAGAATATAAGCGTCACGAATGTGGCTAACTTATGCCTAAATCATATTCAATATTGACGTCTTTACCAAGGATCATTCACCTAATCAAGCAAAGAAACTCTAACTCCTAACAAGACCCTTAAATAACTTGTTCTTAAGAACCTTAATTATAAAGAATTAAAGGCTGTTTAATATAAACAAAAGTTTAGATTAAACTAAGTTTGTAAAATATCAAGCCTTCACTTGATAAATTCACCAAGTTCATAAAGAACAACAGAAGATAATTAACTCCAAAATAAACAATATTCAACCTAACTTTACATAGAAATTTGTACTAGCTTATATAGGCCTTAGAAAAACCTAATTCTATAATGATAAGGAAGCAAATAACCATAAAACTAGGAACATAACTCCTAAACTAAAAGGATAACTTCAAACAAGACTCCTAACTATTAAAAGACTTCTTTAAATGAACAGATACTCCTAAAATTCGTCCAACCCTAGCCCATATAATAAACATAACATTTGGGCTTAAGTAACATGCAATAAGCGGCCAATTCTTAGTATTGGACTCCAATTAGATTGACATGTTTATTTTGGGCCTATTTTGACTTGTTCATGCCTCGATATAAACGAATCAAATCACTAACCTTACCTTATTTTTCCTACAAAATTATGACAATCAAAGATAAGGTCTACTTGCTTTTCCCACTCCAAATATGCCTCTAGATATGATTTTCCTAAAAGGTAGGAATCCTAAGTTTGATGCAACCCAAATTTTTATCCACATCATCATTATACCCATAGTAACCACCAAACTACTTCTAAGCTATTCCCTCTACCCATTACATTATTTCAGCCTCCTTTAGTTCCTTAATCCATGCCATGACCAACACCCATAATTGTGGCATTATCATCATCAACAATTACTAAATCTAAATCTTCCTCATTTACCAAGTTCACTTTATTGTTTCCTGCACTTTGAGCATTAGCATTGATTTCTTTTAATATGGCTCTTTGGTTGGCTACCATATATAACTGGATCTTTTCCATATCCTCCTTGATGTTCATTATACTCCATTGCAATCTTTCATTTTCTCGTGGGCCTACTTAATAATACTCCTACTCACATTACTTCATTATATGCCTCCCAAACATCAAAATGCTCACATTGCTACTTGTATTACGCTTGGATTAATAAAAAGCAAGGTTTTCTCCTTTATGTGTGTGGATTTATGTCTGGAAGTCTTGTAAATCATCAAGCTAAACTGATACCCTTTGGTCAAGCTTGTCAATTGAGTTTCCATGATTCCTTTAGGTTTAATTCTTATGTCATTAGAAGTCC